>NW_027009200.1:37500-51408 GCF_036934945.1 Oncorhynchus masou masou | reverse complement strand
GATACTGTATAGTGGAGGATACTGTATAGTGGAGGATACTGTGTAGTGGAGGATACTGTATAGTGGAGGATACTGTATAGGGGAGGATACTGTATAGTGGAGGATACTGTGTAGTAGAGGATACTGTATAGTGGAAATACTGTATAGTGGAGGATACTGTGTAGTGGAGGATACTGTATAGTGGAGGATACTGTATAGTGGAGGATACTGTATAGTGGAGGATACTGTATAGTAGAGGATACTGTATAGTGGAGGATACTGTATAGGGGAGGATACTGTGTAGTGGAGGATACTGCATAGTGGAGGATACTGTGTAGTGGAGGATACTGTATAGTGGAGGATACTGTATGGTGGAGGATACTGTGTAGTGGAGGATACTGGTGGGAGGATACTGTATAGTGGAGGATACTGTTAGTAGTGGAGGATACTGTATACTGTGGTGGAGGATACTGTGTAGGGGAGGATACTGTATAGGGTATAGGATACTGTATAGTGGAGGATACTGTGTAGTGGAGGATACTGTATAGTGGAGGATACTGCATAGTGGAGGATACTGCATAGTGGAGGATACTGTGTAGTGGAGGATACTGTATAGTGGAGGATACTGTATAGTGGAGGATACTGTATAGGGGAGGATACTGTATAGTGGAGGATACTGTATAGTGGAAATACTGTATAGTGGAGGATACTGTGTAGTGGAGGATACTGTATGGTGGAGGATACTGTGTAGTGGAGGATACTGTATAGTGGAGGATACTTTGTAGTGGAGGATACTGTATAGTGGAAATACTGTATAGTGGAGGATACTGTATAGTGGAGGATACTGCATAGTGGAGGATACTGTATAGTGGAGGATACTGTATAGTGGAGGATACTGTATAGGGGAGGATACTGTATAGTGGAGGATACTGCATAGTGGAGGATGCTGTATAGTGGAGGATACTGTATAGTGGAGGATACTGTATAGTGGAGGATACTGTATAGTGGAGGATACTGTGTAGTGGAGGATACTGTGTAGTGGAGGATACTGTGTAGTGGAGGATACTGTATAGTGGAGGATACTGTATAGTGGAGGATACTGCATAGTGGAGGATACTGCATAGTGGAGGATACTGTGTAGTGGAGGATACTGTATAGTGGAGGATACTGTATAGGGGAGGATACTGTATAGTGGAGGATACTGCATAGTGGAGGATACTGTATAGTGGAGGATACTGTATAGTGGAGGATACTGTATAGGGGAGGATACTGTATAGTGGAGGATACTGTATAGTGGAGGATACTGTGTAGTGGAGGATACTGTGTAGTGGAGGATACTGTATAGTGGAGGATACTGTATAGTGGAGGATACTGCATAGTGGAGGATACTGCATAGTGGAGGATACTGTGTAGTGGAGGATACTGTATAGTGGAGGATACTGTATAGGGGAGGATACTGTATAGTGGAGGATACTGCATAGTGGAGGATACTGTATAGTGGAGGATACTGTATAGTGGAGGATACTGTATAGTGGAGGATACTGTATAGTGGAGGATACTGCATAGTGGAGGATACTGCATAGTGGAGGATACTTTGTAGTGGAGGATACTGTGTAGTGGAGGATACTGTATAGGGGAGGATACTGTGTAGTGGAGGATACTGTGTGGTGGAGGATACTGTGTGGTGGAGGATACTGTATAGTGGAGGATACTGTATAGTGGAGGATACTGTATAGTGGAGGATACTGTATAGTGGAGGATACTGCATAGTGGAGGATACTGTGTAGTGGAGGATACTGTATAGTGGAGGATACTGTATAGTGGAGGATACTGTATAGTGGAGGATACTGTATAGTGGAGGATACTGTATAGTGGAGGATACTGTATAGTGGAGGATACTGTATAGTGGAGCATACTGTATAGTGGAGGATACTGCATAGTGGAGGATACTGTATAGTGGAGGATACTGTATAGTGGAGGATACTGTATAGTGGAGGATACTGTATAGTGGAGGATACTGTATAGGGGAGGATACTGTGTAGTGGAGGATACTGCATAGTAGAGGATACTGTATAGGGGAGGATACTGTGTAGTGGAGGATACTGTATAGTGGAGAATACTGTGTGTGGTGAAGGATACTGTATAGTGGAGGATACTGTGTAGTGGAGGATACTGTATAGGGGAGGATACTGTGTGGTGGAGGATACTGTATAGTGGAGGATACTGTATAGTGGAGAATACTGTGTGTGGAGGATACTGTATAGTGGAGAATACTGTGTGTGGTGAAGGATACTGTATAGTGGAGGATACTGTGTAGTGGAGGATACTGTATAGTGGAGGATACTGTATAGTGGAGGATACTGTATAGTGGAGGATACTGTATAGTGGAGGATACTGCATAGTGGAGGATACTGTATAGTGGAGGATACTGTATAGTGGAGGATACTGCATAGTGGAGGATACTGCGTAGTGGAGGATACTGTATAGTGGAGGATACTGTATAGTGGAGGATACTGTATAGTGGAGGATACTGTATAGTGGAGGATACTGCATAGTGGAGGATACTGTATAGTGGAGGATACTGTATAGTGGAGGATACTGTGTAGTGGAGGATACTGTATAGTGGAGGATACTGTATAGTGGAGGATACTGCATAGTAGAGGATACTGCGTAGTGGAGGATACTTTATAGTGGAGGATACTGTATAGTGGAGGATACTGTGTAGTGGAGGATACTGTATAGGGGAGGATACTGTGTGGTGGAGGATACTGTATAGTGGAAATACTGTATAGTGGAGGATACTGCATAGGGGAGGATACTGTGTGGTGGAGGATACTGTGTAGTGGAGGATACTGTATAGTGGAGGATACTGTATAGTGGAGGATACTGTGTGTAGTGGAGGATACTGTGTGTGGTGGAGGATACTGTGTGTGGTGAAGGATACTGTATAGTGGAAATACTGTATAGTGGAGGATACTGCATAGGGGAGGATACTGTGTAGTGGAGGATACTGTATAGTGGAGGATACTGTGTGGTGGAGGATACTGTATAGTGGAGGATACTGTGTGTAGTGGAGGATACTGTGTGTGGTGGAGGATACTGTATAGTGGATGATACTGTATAGTGGAGAATACTGTGTAGTGGAGGATACTGTATAGTGGAGGATACTGTATAGTGGAGGATACTGTGTAGTGGAGGATACTGTGTAGTGGAGGATACTGTATAGTGGAGGATACTGTGTAGTGGAGGATACTGTATAGTGGAGGATACTGTATAGGGGAGGATACTGTGTGGTGGAGGATACTGTGTGGTGGAGGATACTGTATAGGGGAGGATACTGTGTAGTGGAGGATACTGTGTGGTGGAGGATACTGTGTGGTGGAGGATACTGTATAGTGGAGGATACTGTATAGTGGAGGATACTGTATAGTGGAGGATACTGTATAGTGGAGGATACTGCATAGTGGAGGATACTTTGTAGTGGAGGATACTGTGTAGTGGAGGATACTGTATAGGGGAGGATACTGTGTAGTGGAGGATACTGTGTGGTGGAGGATACTGTGTGGTGGAGGATACTGTATAGTGGAGGATACTGTATAGTGGAGGATACTGTATAGTGGAGGATACTGTATAGTGGAGGATACTGCATAGTGGAGGATACTGTATAGTGGAGCATACTGTATAGTGGAGGATACTGCATAGTGGAGGATACTGTATAGTGGAGGATACTGTATAGTGGAGGATACTGTATAGGGGAGGATACTGTGTAGTGGAGGATACTGTATAGTGGAGGATACTGTGTGTGGTGAAGGATACTGTATAGTGGAGGATACTGTGTAGTGGAGGATACTGTATAGGGGAGGATACTGTGTGGTGGAGGATACTGTATAGTGGAAATACTGTATAGTGGAGGATACTTTGTAGTGGAGGATACTGTATAGTGGAGGATACTGTATAGTGGAGAATACTGTGTGTGGAGGATACTGTATAGTGGAGAATACTGTGTGTGGTGAAGGATACTGTATAGTGGAGGATACTGTGTAGTGGAGGATACTGTGTAGTGGAGGATACTGTGTAGTGGAGGATACTGTATAGTGGAGGATACTGTATAGTGGAGGATACTGTATAGTGGAGGATACTGTATAGTGGAGGATACTGCATAGTGGAGGATACTGTATAGTGGAGGATACTGTATAGTGGAGGATACTGCATAGTGGAGGATACTGCGTAGTGGAGGATACTGTATAGTGGAGGATACTGTATAGTGGAGGATACTGTATAGTGGAGGATACTGTATAGTGGAGGATACTGTATAGTGGAGGATACTGCATAGTGGAGGATACTGTATAGTGGAGGATACTGTATAGTGGAGGATACTGTGTAGTGGAGGATACTGTATAGTGGAGGATACTGTATAGTGGAGGATACTGCATAGTAGAGGATACTGCGTAGTGGAGGATACTTTATAGTGGAGGATACTGTATAGTGGAGGATACTGTATGGTGGGGGATACTGTATAGTGGAGGATACTGTGTGTGGTGTAGGATACTGTATAGTGGAGGATACTGTATAGTGGAGGATACTGTGTAGTGGAGGATACTGTATGGTGGAGGATACTGTATAGTGGAGGATACTGTGTGTGGTGGAGGATACTGTATAGTGGAGGATACTGCATAGTGGAGGATACTGTATAGTGGAGGATACTGTGTGTAGTGGAGGATACTGTATAGTGGAGGATACTGTGTGGTGGAGGATACTGCATAGTGGAGGATACTGTATAGTGGAGGATACTGTATAGTAGAGGATACTGTATAGTGGAGGATACTGTATAGTGGAGGATACTGCATAGTGGAGGATACTGTATAGTGGAGGATACTGCATAGTGGATGATACTGTATAGTGGAGGATACTGTGTGGTGTAGGATACTGTATAGTGGAGGATACTGTATAGTGGAGGATACTGTATAGTGGATGATACTGTATAGTGGAGGATACTGTGTAGTGGAGGATACTGCATAGTGGAGGATACTGTATAGTGGAGGATACTGCGTGTAGTGGAGGATACTGTATAGTGGAGGATACTGTGTAGTGGAGGATACTGTGTAGTGGAGGATACTGTATAGTGGAGGATACTGCATAGTGGATGATACTGTATAGTGGAGGATACTGTGTAGTGGAGGATACTGTGTAGTGGAGGATACTGTATAGTGGAGGATATTGTATAGTGGAGGATACTGTATAGTGGAGGATACTGTATAGTGGAGGATACTGTATAGTGGAGGATACTGTATAGTGGAGGATACTGCATAGTGGAGGATACTGTATAGTGGAGGATACTGCATAGTGGAGGATACTGTATAGTGGAGGATACTGTATAGTGGAGGATACTGTATAGTGGAGGATACTGTGTGTGGTGAAGGATACTGTATAGTGGAGGATACTGTGTGTGGTGAAGGATACTGTATGGTGGAGGATACTGTATAGTGGAGGATACTGTATAGTGGAGGATACTGTATAGTGGAGGATACTGTATAGTGGAGGATACTGTGTGTGGTGAAGGATACTGTATAGTGGAGGATACTGTGTAGTGGAGGATACTGTATAGTGGAGGATACTGTATAGTGGAGGATACTGTATAGTGGAGGATACTGTATAGTGGAGGATACTGTATGGTGGATGATACTGTATAGTGGAGGATACTGTATAGTGGATGATACTGTATAGTGGAGGATACTGTATGGTGGAGGATACTGTGTATGGAGGATACTGTGTGTGGTGGAGGATACTGTATAGTGGAGGATACTGTATAGTGGAGGATACTGTATAGTGGAGGATACTGTATAGTGGAGGATACTGTATAGTGGAGGATACTGTATGGTGGAGGATACTGTGTATGGAGGATACTGTGTGTGGTGGAGGATACTGTATGGTGGAGGATACTGTGTATGGAGGATACTGTGTGTGGTGGAGGATACTGTATAGTGGAGGATACTGTATAGTGGAGGATACTGTATAGTGGAGGATACTGTATAGTGGAGGATACTGTATAGTGGATGATACTGTATAGTGGAGGATACTGTATAGTGGAGGATACTGTATGGTGGAGGATACTGTATAGTGGAGGATACTGTATAGTGGATGATACTGTATAGTGGAGGATACTGTATAGTGGAGGATACTGTATGGTGGAGGATACTGTGTATGGAGGATACTGTGTGTGGTGGAGGATACTGTGTAGTGGAGGATACTGTATAGTGGAGGATACTGTGTAGTGGAGGATACTGTATAGTGGAGGATACTGTGTATGGAGGATACTGTGTGTGGTGGAGGATACTGTGTAGTGGAGGATACTGTGTGTGGTGGAGGATACTGTGTAGTGGAGGATACTGTATAGTGGAGGATACTGTGTATGGAGGATACTGTGTGTGGTGGAGGATACTGTGTAGTGGAGGATACTGTATAGTGGAGGATACTGTATAGTGGAGGATACTGTGTAGTGGAGGATACTGTATAGTGGAGGATACTGTATAGTGGAGGATACTGTATAGTGGAGGATACTGTGTAGTGGAGGATACTGTATAGTGGAGGATACTGTATAGTGGAGGATACTGTATAGTGGAGGATACTGTATGGTGGAGGATACTGTGTATGGAGGATACTGTGTGTGGTGGAGGATACTGTGTAGTGGAGGATACTGTATAGTGGAGGATACTGTATAGTGGAGGATACTGTGTAGTGGAGGATACTGTATAGTGGAGGATACTGTATAGTGGAGGATACTGTATAGTGGAGGATACTGTATAGTGGAGGATACTGTATAGTGGAGGATACTGTATAGTAGAGGATACTGTATAGTAGAGGATACTGCATAGTAGAGGATACTGTGTAGTGGAGGATACTGTATAGTGGAGGATACTGTATAGTGGAGGATACTGTATGGTGGAGGATACTGTATAGTAGAGGATACTGTATAGTAGAGGATACTGTATAGTTGAGGATACTGTATGGTGGAGGATACTGTATAGTAGAGGATACTGTATAGTAGAGGATACTGTATAGTGGAGGATACTGTATGGTGGAGGATACTGTATAGTGGAGGAGACTGTATAGTGGAGGATACTGTATAGTGGAGGATACTGTATAGTAGAGGATACTGTATAGTGGAGGATACTGTATAGTGGAGGATACTGTATAGTGGAGGATACTGTATAGTAGAGGATACTGTGTAGTGAAGGATACTGTATAGTGGAGGATACTGTATAGTGGAGGATACTGTATAGTGGAGGATACTGTATAGTGGAGGATACTGTATAGTAGAGGATACTGTGTAGTGGAGGATACTGTATAGTGGAGGATACTGTATAGTGGAGGATACTGTATAGTGGAGGATACTGTATAGTAGAGGATACTGTGTAGTGGAGGATACTGTATAGTGGAGGATACTGTATAGTGGAGGATACTGTATAGTGGAGGATACTGTGTAGTGGAGGATACTGTATAGTGGAGGATACTGTATAGTGGAGGATACTGTATAGTGGAGGATACTGTATAGTAGAGGATACTGTATAGTGGAGGATACTGTATAGTGGAGGATACTGTGTGTGGTGAAGGATACTGTATAGTGGAGGATACTGTGTGTGGTGAAGGATACTGTATGGTGGAGGATACTGTATAGTGGAGGATACTGTATAGTGGAGGATACTGTATAGTGGAGGATACTGTATAGTGGAGGATACTGTATGGTGGATGATACTGTATAGTGGAGGATACTGTATAGTGGATGATACTGTATAGTGGAGGATACTGTATGGTGGAGGATACTGTGTATGGAGGATACTGTGTGTGGTGGAGGATACTGTATAGTGGAGGATACTGTATAGTGGAGGATACTGTATAGTGGAGGATACTGTATAGTGGAGGATACTGTATAGTGGAGGATACTGTATAGTGGAGGATACTGTATGGTGGAGGATACTGTGTATGGAGGATACTGTGTGTGGTGGAGGATACTGTGTATGGAGGATACTGTGTGTGGTGGAGGATACTGTATAGTGGAGGATACTGTATAGTGGAGGATACTGTATAGTGGAGGATACTGTATAGTGGAGGATACTGTATAGTGGATGATACTGTATAGTGGAGGATACTGTATAGTGGAGGATACTGTATGGTGGAGGATACTGTATAGTGGAGGATACTGTATAGTGGATGATACTGTATAGTGGAGGATACTGTATAGTGGAGGATACTGTATGGTGGAGGATACTGTGTATGGAGGATACTGTGTGTGGTGGAGGATACTGTGTAGTGGAGGATACTGTATAGTGGAGGATACTGTGTAGTGGAGGATACTGTATAGTGGAGGATACTGTGTATGGAGGATACTGTGTGTGGTGGAGGATACTGTGTAGTGGAGGATACTGTGTGTGGTGGAGGATACTGTGTAGTGGAGGATACTGTATAGTGGAGGATACTGTGTATGGAGGATACTGTGTGTGGTGGAGGATACTGTGTAGTGGAGGATACTGTATAGTGGAGGATACTGTATAGTGGAGGATACTGTGTAGTGGAGGATACTGTATAGTGGAGGATACTGTATAGTGGAGGATACTGTATAGTGGAGGATACTGTGTAGTGGAGGATACTGTATAGTGGAGGATACTGTATAGTGGAGGATACTGTATAGTGGAGGATACTGTATGGTGGAGGATACTGTGTATGGAGGATACTGTGTGTGGTGGAGGATACTGTGTAGTGGAGGATACTGTATAGTGGAGGATACTGTATAGTGGAGGATACTGTGTAGTGGAGGATACTGTATAGTGGAGGATACTGTATAGTGGAGGATACTGTATAGTGGAGGATACTGTATAGTGGAGGATACTGTATAGTGGAGGATACTGTATAGTAGAGGATACTGTATAGTAGAGGATACTGCATAGTAGAGGATACTGTGTAGTGGAGGATACTGTATAGTGGAGGATACTGTATAGTGGAGGATACTGTATGGTGGAGGATACTGTATAGTAGAGGATACTGTATAGTAGAGGATACTGTATAGTTGAGGATACTGTATGGTGGAGGATACTGTATAGTAGAGGATACTGTATAGTAGAGGATACTGTATAGTGGAGGATACTGTATGGTGGAGGATACTGTATAGTGGAGGAGACTGTATAGTGGAGGATACTGTATAGTGGAGGATACTGTATAGTAGAGGATACTGTATAGTGGAGGATACTGTATAGTGGAGGATACTGTATAGTGGAGGATACTGTATAGTAGAGGATACTGTGTAGTGAAGGATACTGTATAGTGGAGGATACTGTATAGTGGAGGATACTGTATAGTGGAGGATACTGTATAGTGGAGGATACTGTATAGTAGAGGATACTGTGTAGTGGAGGATACTGTATAGTGGAGGATACTGTATAGTGGAGGATACTGTATAGTGGAGGATACTGTATAGTAGAGGATACTGTGTAGTGGAGGATACTGTATAGTGGAGGATACTGTATAGTGGAGGATACTGTATAGTGGAGGATACTGTGTAGTGGAGGATACTGTATAGTGGAGGATACTGTATAGTGGAGGATACTGTATAGTGGAGGATACTGTATAGTAGAGGATACTGTATAGTGGAGGATACTGTATAGTGGAGGATACTGTATAGTAGAGGATACTGTGTAGTGGAGGATACTGTATAGTGGAGGATACTGTATAGTGGAGGATACTGTATAGTGGAGGATACTGTATAGTAGAGGATACTGTGTAGTGGAGGATACTGTATAGTGGAGGATACTGTATAGTGGAGGATACTGTGTAGTGGAGGATACTGTATAGTGGAGGATACTGCATAGTGGAGGATACTGTATAGTGGAGGATACTGTATAGTGGAGGATACTGTATAGTGGAGGATACTGTATAGTGGAGGATACTGTATAGTGGAGGATACTGCATAGTGGAGGATACTGCGTGTAGTGGAGGATACTGTATAGTGGAGGATACTGTGTAGTGGAGGATACTGTATAGTGGAGGATACTGCGTGTAGTGGAGGATACTGTATAGTGGAGGATACTGTGTAGTGGAGGATACTGTATAGTGGAGGATACTGTATAGTGGAGGATACTGTATAGTGGAGGATACTGCATAGTGGAGGATACTGTATAGTGGAGGATACTGTGTAGTGGATGATACTGCATAGTGGAGGATACTGTATAGTGGAGGATACTGTATAGTGGAGGATACTGCATAGTGGAGGATACTGTGTAGTGGAGGATACTGCATAGTGGAGGATACTGTATAGTGGAGGATACTGCGTGTAGTGGAGGATACTGTATAGTGGAGGATACTGTATAGTGGAGGATACTGTGTAGTGGATGATACTGTGTGTGTATAGGAACCGTGACCATGTGCTGTCATGCTCATTTCTCCAAACCAGTTTTTCTGTGTTTTTGTACACCCGCATAGCAGAGGATGGGTACACATGTCACTCTGCGTGTTTTAAACTGTTTTATTGAACCTTTATCTACCTGGACAAGTCAGTTATTTACAATGACTGTGTGTGTGTGACTCTGGGTGTGTGACTGTGGGTGTGTGTGACTGTGTGTGTGTGTGTGACTGTGTGTGTGACTGTGTGTGTGTGTGTCAGTTAGATGTAGCAGTAGGTCACTAATGAGACTGTGTCCTGTTGTCCAGGTGTCACATTGTTACTGACACACACACACACACACACACTGGAGCTGAGAAAGAGAGAGTGTAATGCTCACAGTAAATGTTTTTGTTTATTTCAACTTCGTTTATTATCTATTTCACTTGTTTTGGCATTGTTAACATATGTTTCCCATGACAATAAAGCTCCTTGAATTGGAGAAAATAGGAGAAAGAAGGAGAGAGAGAGAGAGAGAGAGAGAGAGAGAGAGAGAGAGAGAGAGAGAGAGAGAGAGAGAGAGAGAGAGAGAGAGAGAGAGAGAGAGAGAGAGAGAGAGAGAGAGAGAGAGAGAGAGAGAGAGAGAGAGAGAGAGAGAGAGAGAGAGAGAGAGAGAGAGAGAGAGAGAGAGAGAGAGAAAGAAAGAAAGCTAGAAATATATGTTGTGTGTTTTGGTCACTCTCAAACACACACACACATACATATACACACAGGTGTACAGGCTCCTCTCAAGGACAAATTGATAACCGTATGTGTGTGTGTGTGTGTGTGCGTGCGTGCGTGCGTGTGTGTGTGTGTGTGTGTGTGTGTGTCCAACAGTGAAGGAGTTCCTGGCTAAAGCCAAAGAGGACTTTCTCAAGAAGTGGGAGAACCCTGAACAGGTGAGTTATCTGAGGAGTCAGATAGTTATATATGAGATTCAGAGAGACATATTTCTCTCAGATTACACAGATCCACAAAGAATTCGAAAACAAATCCAATTTTGATAAACTCTTAAAACTACTGGGTGAAATTCCACAGTGTGACATCACAGCAGCAAGATTTGTGACCTGTTGCCACAAGAAAAGGGCAACCAGTGAAGAACACACACCATTGTAAATACAACCCATATTTATGTTTATTTATTTTCCCTTTTCTACTTCATCTATTTGCACATTGTTACATAATATGACATTTGAAATGTCTTTATTCTTTTGGAACTTTTGTGAGTGTAATGTTTACTTTTAAATTGTTATTGTTTATTTCACTTTTGTTTATTATAACAACTTCACTTGCTTTAGCAATGTTAACACAAGTTTCACATGACAATAAAGCCCCTTGAATTGAAATGTACATTGAGTTGAGAGAGAAACTGGATAACTGATTTTTTTCATACCTGAATAAGGAAATTATGCTTGTGTGGCAATACTTGATTGTGGAAGACTGTGTGTTAGATGTGCCCACCCTCCCTGTGTGTTAGATGTGCCCACCCGCCCTGTGTGTTAGATGTGCCCGCCCACCCTGTGTGTTAGATGTGCCCGCCCACCCTGTGTGTTAGATGTGCCCACCCTGTGTGTTAGATGTGCCCGCCCTGTGTGTTAGATGTGCCCACCCGCCCTGTGTGTTAGATGTGCCCGCCCACCCTGTGTGTTAGATGTGCCCGCCCACCCTGTGTGTTAGATGTGCCCACCCTGTGTGTTAGATGTGCCCACCCACCCTGTGTGTTAGATGTGCCCACCCTGTGTGTTAGATGTGCCCGCCCACCCTGTGTGTTAGATGTGCCCACCCTGTGTGTTAGATGTGCCCGCCCCCCCTGTGTTAGATGTGCCCACCCTGTGTGTTAGATGTGCCCACCAACCCTGTGTTAGATGTGCCCTCCCTGTGTGTTAGATGTGCCCACCCTGTGTGTTAGATGTGCCCACCCTGTGTGTTAGATGTGCCCACCCTGTGTGTTAGATGTGCCCACCCTGTGTGTTAGATGTGCCCACCCTGTGTGTTAGATGTGCCCACCCTGTGTTAGATGTGCCCACCCTGTGTGTTAGATGTGCCCACCCTGTGTGTTAGATGTGCCCACCCTGTGTTAGATGTGCCCACCCTGTGTGTTAGATGTGCCCACCCTGTGTGTTAGATGTGCCCACCCTGTGTTAGATGTGCCCACCCTGTGTGTTAGATGTGCCCACCCTGTGTTAGATGTGCCCACCCTGTGTGTTAGATGTGCCCACCCTGTGTGTTAGATGTGCCCACCCTGTGTGTTAGATGTGCCCACCCTGTGTGTTAGATGTGCCCACCCGCCCTGTGTTAGATGTGCCCACCCGCCCTGTGTTAGATGTGCCCACCCTGTGTGTTAGATGTGCCCACCCTGTGTGTTAGATGTACCCGCCCTGTGTGTTAGATGTGCCCACCCGCCCTGTGTTAGATGTGCCCACCCTGTGTGTTAGATGTGCCCACCAACCCTGTGTTAGATGTGCCCTCCCTGTGTGTTAGATGTGCCCACCCTGTGTGTTAGATGTGCCCACCCTGTGTGTTAGATGTGCCCACCCTGTGTGTTAGATGTGCCCACCCTGTGTGTTAGATGTGCCCACCCTGTGTTAGATGTGCCCACCCTGTGTGTTAGATGTGCCCACCCTGTGTGTTAGATGTGCCCACCCTGTGTTAGATGTGCCCACCCTGTGTGTTAGATGTGCCCACCCTGTGTGTTAGATGTGCCCACCCTGTGTGTTAGATGTGCCCACCCTGTGTGTTAGATGTGCCCACCCGCCCTGTGTTAGATGTGCCCACCCGCCCTGTGTTAGATGTGCCCACCCTGTGTGTTAGATGTGCCCACCCTGTGTGTTAGATGTACCCGCCCTGTGTGTTAGATGTGCCCACCCGCCCTGTGTTAGATGTGCCCACCAACCCTGTGTTAGATGTACCCACCCTGTGTTAGATGTGCCCACCCTGTGTGTTAGATGTGCCCACCCTGTGTGTTAGATGTGCCCACCCTGTGTGTTAGATGTACCCGCCCTGTGTTAGATGTGCCCACCCGCCCTGTGTTAGATGTACCCGCCCTGTGTTAGATGTACCCACCCTGTGTTAGATGACATTCTCATTCTCTCCCTATCATTCCTAACACTTGACACAACTCCTATTACACACACACACTGTAACCATTTCTCTGTGGCCCTCTCCTCCACAGAACACAGCGAGTCTGGATCAGTTTGAGCGGTTGAAAACTCTGGGTACGGGTTCGTTTGGCCGCGTCATGCTGGTCAAGCACAAAGAGACCGGGCAACACTTTGCCATGAAGATCCTCAACAAGCAGAAGGTCAGCATGGTTCCAGGGGTTAGAGGTCAGAGGTTAGGAAAGTTTCAAAAGAGTACCATCACACACTTCCAAAAGTTCAGTTTGAGTGTAAAACCCATGAATCCAGATGAGTTATAAAGTGTTAGGGCAGTGTTTCCCAGTCCTGGGGAATCCAGATGAGTTATAAAGTGTTAGGGCAGTGTTTCCCAGTCCTGGGGAATCCAGATGAGTTATAAAG
>NW_027009200.1:0-30000 GCF_036934945.1 Oncorhynchus masou masou | reverse complement strand
ACCCACTACCATACCCCCTACCATACCCACTACCAT
Source organism: Oncorhynchus masou masou (assembly GCF_036934945.1). Lineage (NCBI taxonomy): Eukaryota > Metazoa > Chordata > Actinopteri > Salmoniformes > Salmonidae > Oncorhynchus > Oncorhynchus masou. The sequence goes on along the minus strand of NW_027009200.1, from coordinate 29,964 downwards.
ATCCACTACTATACCCCCTACCATACCCCCTACCATACCCACTACCATATCCACTACTATACCCCCTACCATACCCACTACCATATTCACTACCATACCCACTACCATACCCCCTACCATACCCCATTCAAACACTGAAAACTTTTGTCCTCCCCATTCACCCTCTGAATGGCACACATACACAACTCATGTCTCAAAGCTTAACACTCCTTCTTTCACATGACTCCTCCCCTTCTTCTTTCACATGACTCCTCCCCTTCTTCTTTCACATAACTCCTCCCCTTCTTCTTTCACATGACTCCTCCCCTTCATCTTTCACCTGACTTCTCCCCTTCATCTTTCACATGACTCCTCCCCTTCATCTTTCACATGACTCCTCCCCTTCATCTTTCACATGACTCCTCCTCTTCATCTTTCACATGACTCCTCCCCTTCATCTTTCACATGACTCCTCCCCTTCATCTTTCACATGACTCCTCCCCTTCATCTTTAACCTGACTCCTCCCCTTCATCTACACTGATTGAAGTGGATTTAACAGGTGACATCAATAAGGGATCATGGCTTTCACCTGGATTCACCTGGTCAGTATGTCATGGACAGAGCAGGTGTTCTTAATGTTTTGTACACTCAGTGTATGTGTGTGTGTGTGTGTGTGTGTGTGTGTGTGTGTGTGTGTGTGTGTGTGTGTGTGTGTGTGTGTGTGTGTGTGTGTGTGTGTGTGCGTGCGTGCCAGTAACAGATCCTGTCTGTTCTGCAGGACAACACTAACCTGTACATGGTGATGGAGTATGTACCTGGTGGAGAGATGTTCTCTCATCTACGACGAATCGGCAGGTTCAGGTACGTCTTCACAGCAGAGCTGAGCAGTCTGAAATCCCACTCAATGCTCACGGAGCGGTCTGGCACTCAACTCCTCGATCACGGAGCGGTCTGGCACTCAACTCCTCGCTCACGGAGCAGTCTGGCACTCAACTCCTCGATCACGGAGCGGTCTGGCACTCAACTCCTCGCTCACGGAGCAGTCTGGCACTCAACTCCTCGATCACGGAGCGGTCTGGCACTCAACTCCTCGCTCACGGAGCAGTCTGGCACTCAACTCCTCGCTCACGGAGCGGTCTGGCACTCAACTCCTCGATCACGGAGCGGTCTGGCACTCAACTCCTCGATCACGGAGCAGTCTGGCACTCAACTCCTCGCTCACGGAGCGGTCTGGCACTCAACTCCTCGATCACGGAGCAGTCTGGCACTCAACTCCTCGATCACGGAGCGGTCTGGCGCTCAACTCCTCGCTCACGGAGCAGTCTGGCACTCAACTCCTCGCTCACGGAGCAGTCTGGCACTCAACTCCTCGATCACGGAGCGGTCTGGCACTCAACTCCTCGCTCACGGAGCAGTCTGGCACTCAACTCCTCGATCACAGAGCAGTCTGGCACTCAACTCCTCGATCACAGAGCAGTCTGGCACTCAACTCCTCGATCCTAGAGCAGTCTGGCACTCAACTCCTCGATCCTAGAGCAGTCTGGCACTCAACTCCTCGATCACGGAGCAGTCTGGCACTCAACTCCTCGATCATAGAGCAGTCTGGCACTCAACTCCTCGATCACGGAGCAGTCTGGCACTCAACTCCTCGATCATAGAGCAGTCTGGCACTCAACTCCTCGATCACGGAGCGGTCTGGCACTCAACTCCTCAATCACGGAGCAGTCTGGCGCTCATGTCCTCGCTCACGGAGCGGTCTGGCGCTCAACGCCTCGATCATAGAGCGGTCTGGCGCTCAACGCCTCGATCATAGAGCGGTCTGGCGCTCATGTCCTCGCTCACGGAGCAGTCTGGCGCTCAACGCCTCGATCATAGAGCAGTCTGACCCTCATGTCCTATTTAAAAACTAAAGTATTTTTCTCTCATTCATTGACGATCAGTCGGTTCTATTGTCTTCACATTTATCAGTTGATAGACAACTTAACACTGTTACAAACTTAGACTCCTTTTTTTAGCAATAGCCTAAATATAGTTGAAGTGTACCTATGATGAAAATTACAGGCCTCTCTCATCTTTTTAAGTGGGAGAACTTGCACCATTGGTGGCTGACTAAATACTTTTTTGCCCCACTGTACATCTCCTGTAGACATCTCCTGAAAACATCTCATGTAGACATCTCCTGTAGACAAGTAGACATCTCCTGTAAACATCTCATGTAGACATCTCCTGTAGACAAGTAGACATCTTCTGTAAACATCTCATGTAAACAACTCCTGTAGACATCTCCTGTAGACATCTCCTGTGCTGCTGCATGGGTTCATTGGTTGTGTTACTGTCTGTTACACAGGCTGTGACCTATTTCTTGGTTGACTCATATCAACATCTGTGCATGTGGGGTAGGCTAAAGAAATACAACAGAATAGGCCTCATTAAAAGAGCAGTGTTGATGGAAATGCTAAATGGTAAAGTGCTGGGCAGAGCAAATGACGGGAGCTGGTGGCTGAGAGGTGGACATTTTTAAATATGCTCCTCGCTCCAGTCAAATTACTCACGCTCCGCTCCTCGCTCCACTACAGCTCCACTCCACTCACATCCTCTGCTACACACACACACTCTCTCTCTCACACACACACACACACACACACACACACCCCTCCCCCACACACACACACACTCACTCTCTCTCTCACACACACACACACACACACACACACACACGCACATATATGCTACTGGATTGGGCTCGATTGTAGATTCTATCCAAATTCCATGTAAAAGATTAAAATCAAGTTGATCCTCCTTTATTGTGTTCTACTGTATTCTATTTAGTTACTGTAGTACTGTCATCTATTCTACTGTATTCTATTTAGTTACTGTAGTACTGTCATCTATTCTACTGTATTCTATTTAGTTACTGTCGTACTGTCATCTATTCTACTGTATTCTATTTAGTTACTGTAGTACTGTCATCTAATCTACTGTATTCTGTTTAGTTACTGTAGTGCTGTCATCTATTCTACTGTATTCTGTTTAGTTACTGTAGTACTGTCATCTATTCTACTGTATTCTATTTAGTTACTGTAGTACTGTCATCTATTCTACTGTATTCTATTTAGTTACTTTAGTACTGTTATCTATTGTACTGTATTCTATGTAGTTACTGTAGTACTGTCATCTATTCTACTGTATTCTATTTAGTTACTTTAGTACTGTTATCTATTGTACTGTATTCTGTTTAGTTACTGTAATACTGTCATTTAATCTACTGTATTATATTTAGTGACTGTAGTACTGTCATCTAATCTATTGTATTCTGTTTAGTTACTGTAATACTGTCATTTAATCTACTGTATTCTTTTTAGTTACTGTAGTACTGTCATCTATTCTACTGTATTCTATGTAGTTACTGTAGTACTGTCATCTATTCTACTGTATTCTATTTAGTTACTGTAGTACTGTCATCTAATCTACTGTATTCTATTTAGTTACTGTAGTACTGTCATCTAATTAACTGTATTATGTTTAGTTACTGTAGTACTGTCATCTATTCTACTGTCATCTTCTCTGCTTAGTTGCTTATTCATCTCTCTCTCTCTGTCTCTCTCTGTCTCTCTCTCTCTTCCTTCCTTCCCCTCTCTCTCTCTGTCTCTCTCTCTTCCTTCCTTCCTTCCCCACTCTCTCTCTCTCTCTCTCTCTTCCTTCCTCTCTCTCTCTCTCTCTCGCTCTCTCTCTCTCTCTTCCTTCCTCTCTCTCTCTCTCTCTCTTTCTCTCTTCCTTCCTCTCTCTCCCTCATGTAGTGAGCCTCATGCTCGGTTCTACGCGGCTCAGATCGTTCTGACCTTTGAGTACCTGCACGCCCTGGACCTCATCTACCGAGACCTGAAACCGGAGAACCTTCTCATAGACCAGCAGGGCTACATACAGGTGACATAGCATGACATAGAGCTACATACAGGTGACATAGGATGATTAATGGATGGTTAATTATCAAATATTAAAATACCATACAAAGCTTGCGTAGTCGAAAATGTATTTATGATCGTATGCTATCCATTTGTTTGTATGCTGTTCTTTGTATGCCATTTTAATATTTGAGAATTAACCAATAATATTAGGCCACTCTTGGCCATGATTACAGACACCTGTGTCCTTTGACACTATATAAACGAGTCATCCCACAGTGTTTGTGATTACACCCTGATGAAGACAGCTTGGCTGTCGAAACGTTGGTAATTACATGGTTTCAAACTGAGCTCCTAGAGTGTGCGGCTCTCTTTTATTTTCAAGTTTTCTATTCCGCTCGTCAGCACCTCGCCTAAATAGGTTTGCGTGTCTTTTACTTCCAGAGCATTCTAACTAATTAGAACTGCTGCATCCAAAACAGTTATTTAGCAGAGATCACGACCAAATAGGATCTGTGACTGTTCAAGCAAGAATCCAAACATCATTGTAAGAATATGAGAACCACCAAAAAGTTAATTTGCTTAGAAGTAATATAAACTTAAATCAAAGCTATGAGCGCAGATGGCAATGGACGCAAAGATAGATACAAAGGCTTTCTCACTGCCGCCAAGAGTTTTGCCGCCAAGAGTTTTGCGCATCTTTGCGTGACGTCAGTGTGTCGTACTGGAAAGGGTTCTTTTACATGCGCTTACTGTATATGTCTGTGTACCAGGCTCTACAACAGTGGTTTATAGTGCAGTCTCTGCTTCCCCCTAGTGGGGAACAGTGGTACTGCAGATTCCTCTGTAGCTACTATTTAACTACTGCGTAACTACTGTGTCTTTATAACTAAATATTTCCCTCCTCCTGTCTCTCTCTCAATTCAAAGGGCTTTATTGGCATGGGAAACATATGTTAACATTGCCAAAGCAAGTAAAATAGATAATAAACAAAAGTTAAATAAGCAATCAAAAAATTAACAGAAAACATTACACTCACAGAAGTTTCAAAGGAATAGAGACATTTCAAATGGCATTATGGCTATGTACATTGTTATAACGTTGTGCAAATAAATATGGGTTGTATTTTCAATGGTCTCTCTCTCTCTCCTTTCTCTCTCTCTCTCTCTCCTTTCTCTCTCTCTCTCTCTCATTTCTCTCTCTCTCTCTCTCCTTTCTCTCTCTCTCTCAGGTGACAGATTTTGGTTTTGCTAAGCGTGTGAAAGGTCGAACCTGGACACTGTGTGGAACCCCAGAGTACCTGGCCCCAGAGATCATCCTCAGCAAGGTGAGCCGCAAATGGAGGCACAGTGGCTTAGCACTGAATGGGGTTCTGTACAACTACTTTACTGGTATCAACATGGAGCCTAGCTCTGTCCCAGTGGCTTAGCACTGAATGGGGTTCTGTACAACTACTTTACTGGTATCAACATGGAGCCTACCTCTGTCCCAGTGGCTTAGCACTGAATGGGGTTCTGTACAACTACTTTACTGGTATCAACATGGAGCCTACCTCTGTCCCAGTGGCTTAGCACTGAATGGGGTTCTGTACAACTACTTTACTGGTATCAACATGGAGCCTACCTCTGTCCCAGTGGCTTAGCACTGAATGGGGTTCTGTACAACTACTTTACTGGTATCAACATGGAGCCTACCTCTGTCCCAGTGGCTTAGCACTGAATGGGGTTCTGTACAACTACTTTACTGGTATCAACATGGAGCCTACCTCTGTCCCAGTGGCTTAGCACTGAATGGGGTTCTGTACAACTACTTTACTGGTATCAACATGGAGCCTACCTCTGTCCCAGTGGCTTAGCACTGAATGGGGTTCTGTACAACTACTTTACTGGTATCAACATGGAGCCTACCTCTGTCCCAGTGGCTTAGCACTGAATGGGGTTCTGTACAACTACTTTACTGGTATCAACATGGAGCCTACCTCTGTCCCAGTGGCTTAGCACTGAATGGGGTTCTGTACAACTACTTTACTGGTATCAACATGGAGCCTACCTCTGTCCCAGTGGCTTAGCACTGAATGGGGTTCTGTACAACTACTTTACTGGTATCAACATGGAGCCTACCTCTGTCCCAGTGGCTTAGCACTGAATGGGGTTCTGTACAACTACTTTACTGGTATCAACATGGAGCCTACCTCTGTCCCAGTGGCTTAGCACTGAATGGGGTTCTGTACAACTACTTTACTGGTATCAACATGGAGCCTACCTCTGTCCCAGTGGCTTAGCACTGAATGGGGTTCTGTACAACTACTTTACTGGTATCAACATGGAGCCTACCTCTGTCCCAGTGGCTTAGCACTGAATGGGATTATGTACAACTACTTTACTGGTATCAACATGGAGCCTACCTCTGTCCCAGTGGCTTAGCACTGAATGGGGTTCTGTACAACTACTTTACTGGTATCAACATGGAGCCTACCTCTGTCCCAGTGGCTTAGCACTGACTGGGGTTCTGTACAACTACTTTACTGGTATCAACATGGAGCCTACCTCTGTCCCAGTGGCTTAGCACTGAATGGGGTTCTGTACAACTACTTTACTGGTATCAACATGGAGCCTACCTCTGTCCCAGTGGCTTAGCACTGAATGGGGTTCTGTACAACTACTTTACTGGTATCAACATGGAGCCTACCTCTGTCCCAGTGGCTTAGCACTGACTGGGGTTCTGTACAACTACTTTACTGGTATCAACATGGAGCCTACCTCTGTCCCAGTGGCTTAGCACTGACTGGGGTTCTGTACAACTACTTTACTGGTATCAACATGGAGCCTACCTCTGTCCCAGTGGCTTAGCACTGAATGGGGTTCTGTACAACTACTTTACTGGTATCAACATGGAGCCTACCTCTGTCCCAGTGGCTTAGCACTGAATGGGGTTCTGTACAACTACTTTACTGGTATCAAAATGGAGCCTACCTCTGTCCCAGTGGCTTAGCACTGAATGGGGTTCTGTACAACTACTTTACTGGTATCAACATGGAGCCTACCTCTGTCCCAGTGGCTTAGCACTGAATGGGGTTCTGTACAACTACTTTACTGGTATCAACATGGAGCCTACCTCTGTCCCAGTGGCTTAGCACTGAATGGGGTTCTGTACAACTACTTTACTGGTATCAACATGGAGCCTACCTCTGTCCCAGTGGCTTAGCACTGAATGGGGTTCTGTACAACTACTTTACTGGTATCAACATGGAGCCTACCTCTGTCCCAGTGGCTTAGCACTGAATGGGGTTCTGTACAACTACTTTACTGGTATCAACATGGAGCCTACCTCTGTCCCAGTGGCTTAGCACTGAATGGGGTTCTGTACAACTACTTTACTGGTATCAACATGGAGCCTACCTCTGTCCCAGTGGCTTAGCACTGACTGGGGTTCTGTACAACTACTTTACTGGTATCAACATGGAGCCTACCTCTGTCCCAGTGGCTTAGCACTGAATGGGGTTCTGTACAACTACTTTACTGGTATCAACATGGAGCCTACCTCTGTCCCAGTGGCTTAGCACTGAATGGGGTTCTGTACAACTACTTTACTGGTATCAACATGGAGCCTACCTCTGTCCCAGTGGCTTAGCACTGAATGGGGTTCTGTACAACTACTTTACTGGTATCAACATGGAGCCTACCTCTGTCCCAGTGGCTTAGCACTGAATGGGGTTCTGTACAACTACTTTACTGGTATCAACATGGAGCCTACCTCTGTCCCAGTGGCTTAGCACTGAATGGGGTTCTGTACAACTACTTTACTGGTATCAACATGGAGCCTACCTCTGTCCCAGTGGCTTAGCACTGAATGGGATTATGTACAACTACTTTACTGGTATCAACATGGAGCCTACCTCTGTCCCAGTGGCTTAGCACTGAATGGGGTTCTGTACAACTACTTTACTGGTATCAACATGGAGCCTACCTCTGTCCCAGTGGCTTAGCACTGACTGGGGTTCTGTACAACTACTTTACTGGTATCAACATGGAGCCTACCTCTGTCCCAGTGGCTTAGCACTGAATGGGGTTCTGTACAACTACTTTACTGGTATCAACATGGAGCCTACCTCTGTCCCAGTGGCTTAGCACTGAATGGGGTTCTGTACAACTACTTTACTGGTATCAACATGGAGCCTACCTCTGTCCCAGTGGCTTAGCACTGACTGGGGTTCTGTACAACTACTTTACTGGTATCAACATGGAGCCTACCTCTGTCCCAGTGGCTTAGCACTGACTGGGGTTCTGTACAACTACTTTTGTCACTGGTATCAACATGGAGCCTACCTCTGTCCCAGTGGCTTAGCACTGAATGGGGTTCTGTACAACTACTTTACTGGTATCAACATGGAGCCTACCTCTGTCCCAGTGGCTTAGCACTGAATGGGGTTCTGTACAACTACTTTACTGGTATCAAAATGGAGCCTACCTCTGTCCCAGTGGCTTAGCACTGAATGGGGTTCTGTACAACTACTTTACTGGTATCAACATGGAGCCTACCTCTGTCCCAGTGGCTTAGCACTGAATGGGGTTCTGTACAACTACTTTACTGGTATCAACATGGAGCCTACCTCTGTCCCAGTGGCTTAGCACTGAATGGGGTTCTGTACAACTACTTTACTGGTATCAACATGGAGCCTACCTCTGTCCCAGTGGCTTAGCACTGAATGGGGTTCTGTACAACTACTTTACTGGTATCAACATGGAGCCTACCTCTGTCCCAGTGGCTTAGCACTGAATGGGGTTCTGTACAACTACTTTACTGGTATCAACATGGAGCCTACCTCTGTCCCAGTGGCTTAGCACTGAATGGGGTTCTGTACAACTACTTTACTGGTATCAACATGGAGCCTACCTCTGTCCCAGTGGCTTAGCACTGAATGGGGTTCTGTACAACTACTTTACTGGTATCAACATGGAGGAGGCAGCTGTCCCTGAGGCATTACTTTACTGGTATCAACATGGAGGAGGCAGCTGTCCCTGAGGCATTACTTTACTACAGACCTCAGTTACTTTCTCTCTCTACAGCCAAACCTCAATGTAACACTCAACATGTTAAATCTCCTCTCTCCCTCCTTCCCCCCTCCATCCATTCTCCCACTCCCCTCATTCTCCCCCCCCTCCTCCTCCCTCTCCAGGGGTATAACAAGGCAGTAGACTGGTGGGCCTTGGGTGTGTTGGTCTATGAGATGGCAGCCGGTTATCCTCCCTTCTTCGCTGACCAGCCCATACAAATTTACGAAAAGATCGTCTCTGGGAAGGTGAGCTGGGCCAGTGTAACGGACATAAGTATGTGAGATCACTCCATAGCTAGCTTCAAATGTTGCCAATGGAGATATCGAATAGGATGCTTTTCTATAGCACAACTGGTTGGCGCGTTGTTAAGGAGAGTGGTCATGTGTGTTAGCGAGGCTGAGGGCTCTGGGTTTGGGATAGTTTACCCAGAGTTGTAGTCAGAGAGGGGAAAAGCTAAACTAGCATACTGACTTGGTTTCACTAGGTTGTGTTGCAAGTGGCACCTTTACGAACTACTTTTGGCCAGGGCCATATCACCCGTTTCCCTTTGTGAATACTTTTGACCAGGGCCATATCACCCGTTTCCCTGTATGAAGACTTTTGACCAGGGCCATATCACCCGTTTCCCTGTATGAAGACTTTTGACCAGGGCCATATCACCCGTTTCCCTTTGTGAACCAGTTTTGACCAGGGCCATATCACCCGTTTCCCTTTCTGAATACTTTTGACCAGGGCCATATCACCCGTTTCCCTGTGTGAACTACTTTTGACCAGGGCCATATCACCCGTTTCCCTGTATGAAGACTTTTGACCAGGGCCATATCACCTGTTTCCCTGTGTGAACTACTTTTGACCAGGGCCATATCACCCGTTTCCGTTTCTGAATACTTTTGACCAGGGCCATATCACCCATTTCCCTGTGTGAACTACTTTTGACCAGGGCCATATCACCCGTTTCCCCGTGTGAACTAATTTTGACCAGGGCCATATCACCCGTTTCCCTTTCTGAATACTTTTGACCAGGGCCATATCACCCGCTTCCCTTTCTGAATACTTTTGACCAGGGCCATATCACCCGTTTCCCTTTCTGAATACTTTTGACCAGGGCCATATCACCCGTTTCCCTTTCTGAATACTTTTGACCAGGGCCATATCACCCGTTTCCCTTTCTGAATACTTTTGACCAGGGCCATATCACCCGTGTCCCTTTATGAATACTTTTGACCAGGGCCATATCACCCGTTTCCCTGTGTGAACTACTTTTGACCAGGGCCATATCACCCGTTTCCCTTTCTGAATACTTTTGACCAGGGCAATATCACCCGTGTCCCTTTATGAATACTTTTGACCAGGGCCATATCACCCGTTTCCCTGTGTGAACTACTTTTGACCAGGGCCATATCACCTGTTTCCCTGTGTGAACTACTTTTGACCAGGGCCATATCACCCGTTTCCCCGTGTGAGCTACTTTTGACCAGGGCCATATCTCCCGTTTCCCTTTATGAAGACTTTTGACCAGGGCCATATCACCCGTTTCCCTGTATGAAGACTTTTGCCCAGGGCAATATCACCCGTTTCCCCGTGTGAACTACTTTTGACCAGGGCCATATCACCCGTTTCCCTGTGTGAAGACTTTTGACCAGGGCCATATCACCCGTTTCCCTGTATGAAGACTTTTGACCAGGGCCATATCACCCGTTTCCCTGTGTGAACTACTTTTGACCAGGGCCATATCACCCGTTTCCCGTGTGAACTACATTTGACCAGGGCCATATCACCCGTTTCCCTTTCTGAATACTTTTGACCAGGGCCATATCACCCGTTTCCCTGTATGAAGACTTTTGACCAGGGCCATATCACCCATTTCCCTTTGTGAACTACTTTTGACCAGGGCCATATCACCCGTTTCCCTTTGTGAATACTCTTGACCAGGGCCATATCACCCGTTTCCCTGTGTGAACTACTTTTGACCAGGGCCATATCACCCGTTTCCCTTTCTGAATACTTTTGACCAGGGCCATATCACCCATTTCCCTGTATGAAGACTTTTGACCAGGGCCATATCACCCGTTTCCCTTTCTGAATACTTTTGACCAGGGCCATATCACCCGTTTCCCTGTGTGAACTACTTTTGACCAGGGCCATATCACCCGTTTCCCTGTGTGAACTACTTTTGACCAGGGCCATATCACCCGTTTCCCCGTGTGAACTACTTTTGACCAGGGCAATATCACCCGTTTCCCTGTGTGAACTACTTTTGACCAGGGCCATATCACCCGTTTCCCCGTGTGAACTACTTTTGACCAGGGCAATATCACCCGTTTCCCTTTCTGAATACTTTTGACCAGGGCCATATCACCCGTTTCCCTGTATGAAGACTTTTGCCCAGGGCAATATCACCCGTTTCCCCGTGTGAACTACTTTTGACCAGGGCCATATCACCCGTTTCCCTGTGTGAAGACTTTTGACCAGGGCCATATCACCCGTTTCCCTGTATGAAGACTTTTGACCAGGGCCATATCACCCGTTTCCCTGTGTGAACTACTTTTGACCAGGGCCATATCACCCGTTTCCCCGTGTGAACTACATTTGACCAGGGCCATATCACCCGTTTCCCTTTCTGAATACTTTTGACCAGGGCCATATCACCCGTTTCCCTGTATGAAGACTTTTGACCAGGGCCATATCACCCATTTCCCTTTGTGAACTACTTTTGACCAGGGCCATATCACCCGTTTCCCTTTGTGAATACTCTTGACCAGGGCCATATCACCCGTTTCCCTGTGTGAACTACTTTTGACCAGGGCCATATCACCCGTTTCCCTTTCTGAATACTTTTGACCAGGGCCATATCACCCATTTCCCTGTATGAAGACTTTTGACCAGGGCCATATCACCCGTTTCCCTTTCTGAATACTTTTGACCAGGGCCATATCACCCGTTTCCCTGTGTGAACTACTTTTGACCAGGGCCATATCACCCGTTTCCCTGTGTGAACTACTTTTGACCAGGGCCATATCACCCGTTTCCCCGTGTGAACTACTTTTGACCAGGGCAATATCACCCGTTTCCCTGTGTGAACTACTTTTGACCAGGGCCATATCACCCGTTTCCCCGTGTGAACTACTTTTGACCAGGGCAATATCACCCGTTTCCCTTTCTGAATACTTTTGACCAGGGCCATATCACCCGCTTCCCTTTCTGAATACTTTTGACCAGGGCCATATCACCCGTTTCCCTTTCTGAATACTTTTGACCAGGGCCATAACACCCGTTTCCCTTTCTGAATACTTTTGACCAGGGCCATATCACCCGTTTCCCTTTCTGAATACTTTTGACCAGGGCCATATCACCTGTGTCCCTTTATGAATACTTTTGACCAGGGCCATATCACCCGTTTCCCTTTCTGAATACTTTTGACCAGGGCCATATCACCCGTGTCCCTTTATGAATACTTTTGACCAGGGCCATATCACCCGTTTCCCTTTCTGAATACTTTTGACCAGGGCCATATCACCCGTTTCCCTTTCTGAATACTTTTGACCAGGGCCATATCACCCGTTTCCCTTTCTGAATACTTTTGACCAGGGCCATATCACCCGTGTCCCTTTATGAATACTTTTGACCAGGGCCATATCACCCGTTTCCCTGTGTGAACTACTTTTGACCAGGGCCATATCACCTGTTTCCCTGTGTGAACTACTTTTGACCAGGGCCATATCACCCGTTTCCCCGTGTGAGCTACTTTTGACCAGGGCCATATCTCCCGTTTCCCTTTATGAAGACTTTTGACCAGGGCCATATCACCCGTTTCCCTGTATGAAGACTTTTGCCCAGGGCAATATCACCCGTTTCCCCGTGTGAACTACTTTTGACCAGGGCCATATCACCCGTTTCCCTGTGTGAAGACTTTTGACCAGGGCCATATCACCCGTTTCCCTGTATGAAGACTTTTGACCAGGGCCATATCACCCGTTTCCCTGTGTGAACTACTTTTGACCAGGGCCATATCACCCGTTTCCCCGTGTGAACTACTTTTGACCAGGGCCATATCACCCGTTTCCCTTTCTGAATACTTTTGACCAGGGCCATATCACCCGTTTCCCTGTATGAAGACTTTGACCAGGGCCATATCACCCATTTCCCTTTGTGAACTACTTTTGACCAGGGCCATATCACCCGTTTCCCTTTGTGAATACTCTTGACCAGGGCCATATCACCCGTTTCCCTGTGTGAACTACTTTTGACCAGGGCCATATCACCCGTTTCCCTTTCTGAATACTTTTGACCAGGGCCATATCACCCATTTCCCTGTATGAAGACTTTTGACCAGGGCCATATCACCCGTTTTCCTTTGTGAACTACTTTTGACCAGGGCCATATCACCCGTTTCCCTTTCTGAATACTTTTGACCAGGGCCATATCACCCGTTTCCCTGTGTGAACTACTTTTGACCAGGGCCATATCACCCGTTTCCCTGTGTGAACTACTTTTGACCAGGGCCATATCACCCGTTTCCCCGTGTGAACTACTTTTGACCAGGGCAATATCACCCGTTTCCCTGTGTGAACTACTTTTGACCAGGGCCATATCACCCGTTTCCCCGTGTGAACTACTTTTGACCAGGGCAATATCACCCGTTTCCCTTTCTGAATACTTTTGACCAGGGCCATATCACCCGCTTCCCTTTCTGAATACTTTTGACCGGGGCCATATCACCCGTTTCCCTTTCTGAATACTTTTGACCAGGGCCATATCACCTGTGTCCCTTTATGAATACTTTTGACCAGGGCCATATCACCCGTTTCCCTTTCTGAATACTTTTGACCAGGGCCATATCACCCGTGTCCCTTTATGAATACTTTTGACCAGGGCCATATCACCCGTTTCCCTGTGTGAACTACTTTTGACCAGGGCCATATCACCCGTTTCCCTTTCTGAATACTTTTGACCAGGGCCATATCACCCGTTTCCCTGTGTGAACTACTTTTGACCAGGGCCATATCACCCGTTTCCCTTTATGAACTACTTTTGACCAGGGCCATATCACCCGTTTCCCTTTATGAAGACTTTTGACCAGGGCCATATCACCTGTTTCCCTGTATGAAGACTTTTGACCAGGGCCATATCACCCGTTTCCCCGTGTGAACTACTTTTGACCAGGGCCATATCACCCGTTTCCCTGTGTGAAGACTTTTGACCAGGGCCATATCACCCGTTTCCCTGTGTGAACTACTATTGACCAGGGCCATATCACCCGTTTCCCTGTGTGAACTACTTTTGACCAGGGCCATATCACCCGTTTCCCTGTGTGAACTACTTTTGACCAGGGCCATACTTTTGACCAGGCCCAAGTCTAGTTCATCCATGGGAGCAATTTCCAAACACCTGAAGGTACCACGATCATCTATACAAACATTAGTACGCAGGTATAAACACCATGGGACCACGCAGCCGTCATACCGCTCAGGAAGGAGACTCGTTCTGTCTCCTAGAGATGAACGTACTTTGGTGCGAAAAGTGCAAATCAATACCGGAACAACAGCAAAGGACCTTGTGAAGATGCTGGAGGAAACAGGTACAAAAGTGTCTATATCCACAGTAAAACGAGTCCTATATCAACATAACCTGCTCAGAAAGGAAGAAGCCACTGCCATAAAAAAGCCAGACTACAGTTAGCAACAGCACATGGGGACAAAGATCATACTTTTTGAAGAAATGCCCTCTGGTCTGATGAAACAAAAATAGAACTGTTTGGCCATAATGACCATCGTTATGTTTGGAGGAAAAAGGGGGAGGATTGCAAGCCGAAGAACACCATCCCAACCGTGAAGCACGGGGGTGGCAGCATCATGTTGTGGGTGTGCTTTTCTGCAGGAGGGACTGGTGCACTTCACAAAATAGATGGCTTCATGAGGAAGTAAAATGATGTGGATATATTGAAGCAACATCTCAAGACATCAGTCAGGAAGTTAAAGCTTGGTCGCAAATGGACAATGACCCCAAGCATATATATATACTGCTCAAAAAAATAAAGGGAACACTAAAATCTCACATCCTAGATCTGAATGAATGAAATATTCTTATTAAATACTTTTTTCTTTACATTTTTTCTTTATCAATGGAAATCAAATGTATCAACCCATGGAGGTCTGGATTGGAGTCACACTCAAAATTAAAGTGTAAAACCACACTACAGGCTGATCCAACTTTGTAATGTCCTTAAAACAAGTCAAAATGAGGCTCGGTAGTGTGTGTGTGGCCTCCACGTGCCTGTATGACCTCCCTACAATGCCTGGGCATGCTCCTGATGAGGTGGCGGATGGTCTCCTGAGGGATCTCCTCCCAGACCTGGACTAAAGCATCCGCCAACTCCTGGACAGTCTGTGGTGCAACGTGATGTTGGTGGATGGAGCGAGACATGATGTCCCAGATGTGCTCAATTGGATTCAGGTCTGGGGAACGGGCCAGTTCATAGCATCAATGCCTTCCTCTTGCAGGAACTGCTGACACACTCCAGCCACATGAGGTCTAGCATTGTCTTGCATTAGGAGGAACCCAGGGCCAACCGCACCAGCATATGGTCTCACAAGGGGTCTGAGGATCTCATCTCGGTACCTAATGGCAGTCAGGCTACCTCTGGAGAGCACATGGAGGGCTGTGCGGCCCCCCAAAGAAATGCCACCCCACACCATGACTGACCCACCGCCAAACCGGTCATGCTGGAGGAGGTTGCAGGCAGCAGAACGTTCTCCACGGCGTCTCCAGACTCTGTCACGTCTGTCACATGTGCTCAGTGTGAACCTGCTTTCATCTGTGAAGAGCACAGGGCGCCAGTGGCGAATTTGCCAATCTTGGTGTTCTCTGACAAATGCCCAACGTCCTGCACGGTGTTGGGCTGTAAGCACAACCCCCACCTGTGGACGTCGGGCCCTCATACCACCCTCATGGAGTCTGTTTTTGACCGTTTGAGCAGACACATGCACATTTGTGCCTGCTGGAGGTCATTTTGCAGGGCTCTGGCAGTGCTCCTCCTGCTCCTCCTTGCACAACGACTGAGGTAGCGGTCCTGCTGCTGGGTTGTTGCCCTCCTACGGCCTCCTCCACGTCTCCTGATGTACTAGCTTGTCTCCTGGTAGCGCCTCCATGCTCTGGACACTACGCTGACAGACACAGCAAAACTTCTTGCCACAGCTCGCATTGATGTGCCATCCTGGATGAGCTGCACTACCTGAGCCACTTGTGTGGGTTGTAGACTCCGTCTCAAACTACCACTAGAGTGAAAGCACCGCCAGCATTCAAAAGTGACCAAAACATCAGCCAGGAAGCTAGGAACTGAGAAGTGGTCTGTGGTCCCCACCTGCAGAACCACTCCTTTATTGGGGGTGTCTTGCTAATTGCCTATAATTTCCACATGTTGTCTATTCCATTTGCACAACAGCATGTGACATTTGTCAATCGGTGTTGCTTCCTAAGTGGACAGTTTGATTTCACAGAAGTGTGATTGACTTGGAGTTACATTGTGCTGTTTAAGTGTTCCCTTTATTTTTTTGAGCAGTGTGTATATATACACAGTCAGAAGTTTACATACACCTTAGCGAAATATGTCTAAGTGACCCCAAATGAATGGACAAAAAAATGTGCTTTTGTTTCAAAAACAAAAACATGTCTAAGTGACCCCAAACTTTTGAATGGTAGTGTGTGTATGTGTGTGTATATATATATATATATATATATATGTATATTTGCCTGTCTAGTAATTTTAGATCAGCACTGAGATGAGAACCTGGTTTGCCTCTTCCTTCTAACATCTCTCCACACTCCCTCTTCTCCTCCCTTCTCTACCCTCCCTCCTCTCCTTCCCCTGTCCACCCCCTCTCCATCCTCCACCCTCTTCTCCTCCTCACCCTCCTCTACCTCCTCTCCTCTGCCCTTCTCTCCTCCCCCATCTTCTCCTCTCCACACCCCCTCACCCCTCCTCTGCCCTCCTCTCCTCCCCCTCTCCTTCTCTACTCTCCCACACTACCACTCCCCCTTCCCCTCCTCCTCTATTCCCCCTCTCCTCTCTCCCCCCCCCCCCCTCTCCTCCCCCATCTCCTTCTCTACTCTCCCACACCACCACTCATCCCCCCCTCCTCCCCCAGGTGCGTTTCCCCTCCCACTTCAGCTCTGACCTGAAGGATCTGTTGAGGAATCTACTACAGGTGGACCTGACCAAGCGCTATGGCAACCTGAAGAACGGCGTCAACGACATCAAGGGACACAAGTGGTTCGCCACCACTGATTGGATCGCCGTATACCAGAGAAAGGTGAGAGGTCTAACTGATATGTAGGGTACAGTATACCAGAGAAAGGTGAGAGGTCTAACTGATATGTAGGGTACAGTATACCAGAGAAAGGTGAGGGGTCTAACTGATATGTAGGGTACAGTATACCAGAGAAAGGTGAGAGGTCTAACTGATATGTAGGGTACAGTATACCAGAGAAAGGTGAGGGGCCTAACTGATATGTAGGGTACAGTATACCAGAGAAAGGTGAGAGGTCTAACTGATATGTAGGGTACAGTATACCAGAGAAAGGTGAGAGGTCTAACTGATATGTAGGGTACAGTATACCAGAGAAAGGTGAGAGGTCTAACTGATATGTAGGGTACAGTATACCAGAGAAATGTGAGAGGTGGGGTCTAACTGATATGTAGGGTACAGTATACCAGAGAAAGGTGAGGGGTCTAATTGATATGTAGGGTACAGTATACCAGAGAAAGGTGAAAGGTCTAACTGATATGTAGGGTACAGTATACCAGAGAAAGGTGAGAGGTCTAACTGATATGTAGGGTACAGTATACCAGAGAAAGGTGAGGGGTCTAACTGATATGTAGGGTACAGTATACCAGAGAAAGGTGAGGGGTCTAACTGATATGTAGGGTACAGTATACCAGAGAAAGGTGAGAGGTCTAACTGATATGTAGGGTACAGTATACCAGAGAAAGGTGAGAGGTCTAACTGATATGTAGGGTACAGTATACCAGAGAAAGGTGAGAGGTCTAACTGATATGTAGGGTACAGTATACCAGAGAAAGGTGAGAGGTCTAACTGATATGTAGGGTACAGTATACCAGAGAAAGGTGAGAGGTCTAACTGATATGTAGGGTACAGTATACCAGAGAAAGGTGAGGGGTCTAACTGATATGTAGGGTACAGTATACCAGAGAAAGGTGAGGGGCCTAACTGATATGTAGGGTACAGTATACCAGAGAAAGGTGAGAGGTGGGGTCTAACTGATATGTAGGGTACAGTATACCAGAGAAAGGTGAGAGGTGGGGTCTAACTGATATGTAGGGTACAGTATACCAGAGAAAGGTGAGCGGTCTAACTGATATGTAGGGTACAGTATACCAGAGAAAGGTGAGGGGCCTAACTGATATGTAGGGTACAGTATACCAGAGAAAGGTGAGGGGCCTAACTGATATGTAGGGTACAGTATACCAGAGAAAGGTGAGAGGTCTAACTGACATGTAGGGTACAGTATACCAGAGAAAGGTGAGGGGCCTAACTGATATGTAGGGTACAGTATACCAGAGAAAGGTGAGAGGTCTAACTGATATGTAGGGTACAGTATACCAGAGAAAGGTGAGGGGTCTAACTGATATGTAGGGTACAGTATACCAGAGAAAGGTGAGAGGTCTAACTGATATGTAGGGTACAGTATACCAGAGAAAGGTGAGGGGTCTAACTGATATGTAGGGTACAGTATACCAGAGAAAGGTGAGGGGTCTAACTGATATGTAGGGTACAGTATACCAGAGAAAGGTGAGGGGCCTAACTGATATGTAGGGTACAGTATACCAGAGAAAGGTGAGGGGTCTAACTGATATGTAGGGTACAGTATACCAGAGAAAGGTGAGAGGTCTAACTGATATGTAGGGTACAGTATACCAGAGAAAGGTGAGGGGCCTAACTGATATGTAGGGTACAGTATACCAGAGAAAGGTGAGGGGCCTAACTGATATGTAGGGTACAGTATACCAGAGAAAGGTGAGGGGTCTAACTGATATGTAGGGTACAGTATACCAGAGAAAGGTGAGAGGTCTAACTGATATGTAGGGTACAGTATACCAGAGAAAGGTGAGAGGTCTAACTGATATGTAGGGTACAGTATACCAGAGAAAGGTAAGCGGTCTAACTGATATGTAGGGTACAGTATACCAGAGAAAGGTGAGAGGTGGGGTCTAACTGATATGTAGGGTACAGTATACCAGAGAAAGGTGAGAGGTCTAACTGATATGTAGGGTACAGTATACCAGAGAAAGGTGAGGGGTCTAACTGATATGTAGGGTACAGTACAATTCCAGGTAACTTTCTCAAAATGACAGAAACCCCCTTTGATCAAGGCCCTTAACCCTCATTTCTCCCGTAAGGCGCTCTGGGTGAGAGCTCAATGAATATCATGTAAACAAATGTATTGATAAGTTTGAATATGATAATTTTACAGGAATCCGGTTTAGTAAAATGTGATTGTTTGATAGATTTTTCCTCTTCCTGTGTGTATGTGTGCGCACGTGTGTGTAGGTGGAGGCCCCGTTCGTTCCTAAGTTCAAAGGCCCAGGTGACACCAGCAACTTTGAGGAGTACGAAGAGGAGGAGATCAGAGTCTCCATCAGTGAACAGTGTGCCAAGGAGTTCACTGACTTCTAGACCCAACCAGAGAGAGAGGGATTGAAGGAAGAAGATAGGGATGAAAGGAGTGGGAGAAGGAAGGAGAGAGAGAGATGGCAAAGGAAGGAAGGAAGGAAGGAAGGAAGGAAGGAAGGAAGGAAGGAAGGAAGGAAGGAAGGAAGGAAGGAAGGAAGGAAGGAAGGAAGGAAGGAAGGAAGGAAGGGACGAACGGACGGACGGACGGACGAGACGAGACGGAAGGTAAACTGGAGTACTGTCTCCTGTTGAATCACAAGCACCAGCTACGAGAGGGAGAGAAGAGAGGGAGAGAAGAGAGGGAGAGAAGAGAGGGAGAGAAGAAGAGAGGGAGAGAAGAGAGGAAGAGAAGAGAGGAAGAGAAGAAGAGAGGGAGAGAAGAAGAGAGGGAGAGAAGAGAGGGAGAGAAGAAGAGAGGGAGAGAAGAGAGGAAGAGAAGAGAGGAAGAGAAGAAGAGAGGGAGAGAAGAAGAGAGGGAGAGAAGAGAGGGAGAGAAGAAGAGAGGGAGAGAAGAAGAGAGGGAGAGAAGAGAGGGAGAGAAGAGAGGGAGAGAAGAGAGGGAGAGAAGAAGAGAGGGAGAGGAGAAGAGAGGGAGAGAAGAAGAGAGGGAGAGGAGAAGAGAGGGAGAGGAGAAGAGAGGGAGAGGAGAAGAGAGGGAGAGGAGAGAGGGAGAGACGAGAGGGAGAGACGAGAGGGAGAGACGAGAGGGAGAGACGAGAGGGAAAGAAGAGAGGGAGAGAAGAGAGGGAGAGAAGAAGAGAGGGAGAGAAGAGAGGGAGAGAAGAGATGGAGAGAAGAGATGGAGAGAAGAGAGGGAGAGAAGAAGAGAGGGAGAGAAGAGAGGGAGAGAAGAGAGGGAGAGAAGAGAGGGAGAGAAGAGAGAAGAGAGGGAGAGAAGAGAGGGAGAGAAGAAGAGAGGGAGAGAAGAGGGGGAGAGAAGAGAGGAAGAGAAGAAGAGAGGGAGAGAAGAAGAGAGGGAGAGAGAGGGAGAGAAGAAGAGAGGAAGAGAGGGAAGAAGAGAGGGAGAGAAGAGAGGGAGAGAAGAGAGGGAGAGAAGAAGAGAGGGAGAGGGAAGAGAAGGAGGAAGAGAGGGAGAGGAGAAGAGAGGGAGAGGAGAAGAGAGGGAGAGGAGAAGAGAGAGAGAGGGAGAGAAGAGAGGGAGAGACGAGAGGGAGAGACGAGAGGGAGAGAAGAGAGGGAGAGAAGAGAGGGAGAGAAGAAGAGAGGGAGAGAAGAAGAGAGGGAGAGAAGAGAGGGAGAGAAGAGAGGGAGAGAAGAAGAGAGGGAGAGAAGAGAGGGAGAGAAGAAGAGAGGGAGAGAAGAGAGAAGAGAGGGAGAGAAGAGAGGGAGAGAAGAAGAGAGGGAGAGAAGAGAGGGAGAGAAGAGAGGGAGAGAAGAAGAGAGGGGGAGAAGAAGAGAGGGGGAGAAGAGGAAGATGCGGAGAGAAGAGGAAGATGCGGAGAGAAGAGTAAACCAGCAGTGTTGCCTTTTCTGTCCCATTTGTGTTTTTCTACTGTTATTTATTTATTATTTAGTCTCTTTTGATGTTTCATCCTTTATGGAGTGTTGGAGTGGGACCTGTCTCTGTAACAACTGTCTCCTAGCTACCATACTGGGGCAGGGACCTGTCTCTGTAACAACTGTCTCCTAACTACCATATTGGAACTGGGCCATTCTCTGTAACAACTGTCTCCTAGCTACCATACTGGGGCAGGGACCTGTCTCTGTAACAACTGTCTCCTAACTACCATATTGGAACTGGGCCATTCTCTGTAACAACTGTCTCCTAGCTACCATATTGGGACAGGCACCTGTCTCTGTAACAACTGTCTCCTAGCTACCATATTGGGACAGGCACCTGTCTCTGTAACAACTGTCTCCTAACTACCATATTGGGACAGGGTCATTCTCTGTAACAACTGTCTCCTAACTACCATATTGGGACAGGCACCTGTCTCTGTAACAACTGTCTCCTAACTACCATATTGGGACAGGCACCTGTCTCTGTAACAACTGTCTCCTATGTACTAGGCTAGCATATTGCTCCACACATACTGGAATTTGTTCGGAATGGCCCCCTGTTCCCTAAATAGTGCACTACTTTTTACCAGAACCCTATGGGCTGTGGTCAAAAGTAGTGCACTCTAAAGGGAATAGGGGGCCATTTGGGACAAACACACAATACCCTGCACTCACCTCCCCCACCCTCCCCCTCTCCTACCCCCCCCCCCTTGGCGTGTGTTGTCGTCGTCCCCCCCCGGTGGATTCTCACGTTAAACACGTCACAACTCATTCCTTTTGTCAAATCCAGCCTTGTAGTTTACTCATTCTCACGTTAAACACGTCACAACTCATTCCTTTTGTCAAATCCAGCCTTGTAGTTTACTCATTCTCACGTTAAACACGTCACAACTCATTTGACATCTTGTATTAGAAAGGTGTCATTACATTCTCTGACTCCGTTGTCCAGGTTTGAAAATAACATTATATTGTCATTATTACTATTATTATTATTATTATTATTATTACATTGTCTTAACACTCTTCTCCTTTGAATACAATTCCATATTCTCTTCTACTCTTTAATGTCGTGTTCCGTCGCCTAATATCATAGGGCGCGTCCCAAATGGCACCCTATTCCCTACTTAGTGCACTACTTTTGACCCAGGCCTATAGGGCTCTCTGGTCAAGAGTAGTGCACTAAGTAGGGCACAGTGTTCCATTTGGGACGTAACCGTGGACAGCTGTTTATCCCCTCCATCACAGTCTCCTCGGTGTATGGAGGTCATCCTCCTCTCAGCCGTGGACAGGCACAATGCTGGTGTATATATATGTACTATATACATACTGTTGCACTTTCTAGGAGAATACATAAGGCCTGTAGTCTTTTTAAACCATATGACTGGGGTCGCACAATTCTACATGCCCTGCTTTTACACAAATCCTGGCTGGAAGATTCCTGGGAATACGAGGGGAATAAGCAGGAACTCCGGGACTCCTTCCACCAGGATTTCTGGGAAAACTGAGAATTTGTGTAAAGTTGGGGACTGCAGCAGCCCTATAGGATCCTCAGCACTCCAACGGGAGGTGTTTAAAGACACTGTCTAATTCCACCACGTGAAAAGAAAAACAATAAAACACAAAGTGTCATATTTTGCAACTTGAGTATCAGTTCAATAAAGTTTTACTTGTTAAAATGACCAACACAAGGGATTGTGTGTGCTGTTTGTTTGCGTGATATAGCACCAGTTTTTTTTCCCCCCAAACCTCTCGTTGTGGACCCCCAGACATTTCACCACTTTGTTGAAGCCCTGAACTAGTTGACCTTGGTACGCTAACTGTAGAACAGATCAAATATGTGGACTGGCTGGGGCTCCCTGAGGAGAGGTTTGAAAACCACTGACACAGCCTAAACTCACTTTAAAACGATTGGGGACTGACACACACACCTGCATACCTATTCAATCCATCTTGTAAATTTAATTAGAGACGAACAGACTCTGTGTAGGTCTATGAGACGCGTTTCCTGTAAGACCGTCTAGCCTAGAGGCATCGTCGCCCAATGCAGTCATGCAGACAACTGTTGGCTCTTTAGTCTGGACTCTGGAGAGACCCACCTAAGACGTGTTCATATGCAGAAATCCAAAATAATACCATTTCCAAATCTGTGTGTGTATTACAACCAATAAAAGCCTGTTTACGTTTCCCAAAAGCAGCGGGAATGTGAACAAAGAGCGATGTGCTTGAGATGCGCAGAAAAAAAGAAAAAAACTCTACCTTAAATAAGCTACCGTCCGCGTATGTCTGCTGTGGGTGAACTGAAGGGGACGCCATCTTCGTCAGTCCACCTTAAGCGCACAATGAGGCCAACGCATGCGCACATCGAGGCTTCCGTTGTTCATTCTCCGCTCTGCCGGGCTCGCTCTCTGCTCGCGCTGGGTCGGTATAGGAGAGCGACTTACAGCGTCACTTCAGAAACAACAAGAGAGAAAAGACGCACTCGGCCAAACCCAAACTCAACCGCTGGGAAAACAACAACAACAATGTCCGAATCCAAGTACCGGGACTGGATCCTCGAGACCATCGACTCTCTACGCTCACGGAAAGCCCGACCGGACCTTGAGAGAATATGTCGTATGGTCCGGAGAAGACACGGCTCGGATCCAGACAGAACCCGGGAGGAACTGGAGAAACTGATCCAGGAGCAAACAGTGCTCAAAGTTAGCTACAAGGGCTCCATATCCTACAGGAATGCGGCGAAGGTGCAGAGAAAGAGTCGAAAGAAGAGTGACTTCACGCCGGGTAGCGGCGGCGGTAGCGAGGTGGAGGGAGAGCAAGCCAAACACTCCAGTTTGAACAACAACGGGGACAGCGCGCACAGCTTTACCGACCTAGAGGAGGTGGAGAGCCGGGACCGAGAGGAGGATTCTGTCTCCGAGCCGAGTGAGTGCCCTGACCCCCGGCCCGAAACCCCGGGTATCACCTCCGAGAAAAAACAAAAGCTTTTTCCACTGAATAGCGGAAACGGTCCTGGCTACTGCCCGGGTTGTGGCGAAACGGGCTGTGCTGCCGGGAGAGGCTGCAGTGGGAAAGCAAGTGCGTCAAAAGACAAGAGATTAGGAGAAAGAGGAGGAGGTCAGGAAGGGGGTGGCATCAGCGCTTTGGCCGGCAACCACGAAACAAAACCGGGCCAAGATGGGAGCGGCGCTCCGAGCAAAGCAAAGGGGGTCTGGGGTGGAGGAGGGGGTGGAGACGACGGGGCAGGAGGGCAGCAGTAGCTGCGTTGGTGTTGCTGCTGAAACGGAAAATAAAATGAGCCAGGGAAGCGCCAGTTCAAGTTCCAGCAGCAACAGCCAGCTCCTGCGGCCGAAACAGCTTCAGACAGAATCCCCACCTGTCAAACCCAAACTCCGGGCCGGACGAGGTGAGGGGAACCCGGGGGTCGGGGGCAGCGGGCAAACCAGCTCGGATTTGGGCGAAAGACTGATCGCCTCCGTCCGCAGACTAGCCGAGCAGAACCGAGCCTCCGCGTTAAGAGGGGAGACCCGCGGGGGCCACAAGCCACTGGGACTGAAGGAGATCCTGGGTTACCTGACCAGCCAAGACGGCCTCTCATCTGAGGGTAAACTGACCCGCAACAGGGTCAAGGTGGTTCTGGAGAGAGAGGTGGCGAGAGGTCGGCTGCGGAGGACCCGGTGTGGGAACATCACTCTCCCGGTGAGGGGAGTGGAGGCAGCGCCAACCCCAGCGAAGCCTCCCGGCCCCGCTAACAGACTGCTGAAGAGCGCACTGCAGGATAAACACATTGGGAAAAAGGTAACTTAATATTTCCAACACGTCCTATAGACTACACAGAGAGGAAGAGCAGAACAGACTCACTACACCCTGTCTGCTTATGAATTAATGATCAAGATATCAAAACAGCGCAGAGAGACGTCTTTCTCGTTTCTCCCTGGATGTAATCCCTGATTCTCTCTCATTCAGCCTAACTCAGCTAAATCGCATGTAAAAACTATTCTGAAGGCAAATCTATCATTTGTCCTAAATTCCTATTGGGTTTAAAATGACGTTTCTGGGCTGGTGTGTTTTGTGTGAACGGTAGCCAATGGTAACGTGAACCAGTGCGCTTGCAGAACAGACATCCCGATGTTTGTCCTCGACACGCAACTGTGTCTTGCTGCCTGCTCGCTGTTTCCTGTAGGGCTCCACTGCCAACCAGGCAGCACAAAAGGTGCGGGCTTTCAACAGCGCTCTCTCGTCCGCTCGCTTCTCTTGTTCCAGATTCACCGCACACACAGGAGCACGTCGAGAGAGGGCGACCATAATGCGCTGTAGTGGTTCCTCTGTGTTTGGCGCGGTGAAAGTTCGGCTATAGGCTACCGTGCTCATATCATAGACTGTGTCTAGCTGGCTGTAGACTATGCAGACAGACGGACGTGGGCGTTACGTGGTTAATTCGGTGGAATAGTTTGTGAAAATGAAAGCAGACTTTCCACGTCGGAAAGTCTGTCTGCGCCGAGGCTGTATTCGCGTCACAGCAGCTTGTTCCCCCCCCCCCCCCCCGTTATAATCTTCTTAGTTCCGTTCTTTTCTCTCTCCCTCTATCCCCGCCTGTCTCTCATGTTTCGTTCCTCATTACGCCCTTTCTAGGCGGCTACCTTTTTAACGGAACAAACGCATGCTCTCTCTGTCTCTCTCTCTCTCTGTCTCTCTCTCTGTCTGTCTCGGTGATGTAACTGTAGCCATATGCACACCCAGTCACCAAGCAAGACGCACTGATTCTCTCATGAAAGGTTATATTGATCGTAAAACCGAGCGGTCAGTGCGTGTATTGAAGCCGAACACGGGACTGTTGTGGCGGGTCTAGAGCTGTGGATGCAGCCGGTTGCTGCCTGGGTCATTACAAAGCACGCGCCGTCTGCGCTTAACTCGAGCCGCGTTGCCTGTCTATAATGAACCAGTAGACAAAAGAGGTCGGAGGGAGGGAGAGAGAGCAACAAACATGCGCGCGCCAAAGTATGATTCAGCCTATTTCGCCGCTATACATTAAACGAGGGAGCGACTGTTGGCTACCTCGTTATGTAGCCTGTTTCCTGAAAATAAAGACATGGCTGACTGTATTCCACATATTCCTTTCTTACTCTGTTAACTCTGATCTGCTCATTCATACTATGCTGAAACTGTAAAAGCCCTGACTGAATTCTTTCTCTCTCTGAACCCCCCCACCCCTCTCTCTGTCTTCCTAGGAGGTGAAAGAGGAGGAGCCAATGGAGACAGAGAGTGGAGAGGAGGAGGAGGAGGATGAAGAGGAGAAGGGAACAGGGGATGCTGAGGATGGGGGGCAGAGTGACACCCAAACCTCAGGGGGTGAGGAGGGTTCTAAGGGAGGGGATTGCCTTGCCCCGGTTCCCATGGAAACGGAACCCGGGAATGGTGATGACATCACTGGAGGTTCTGAGGGACAGGCGGGGGTGAAGCAGGAGGACAAACAACCGGAACACACAACCAATACGGTCTCTCCAGACCAGATACACACAGACACGCAGGTACAGGCCTCCCCTTCACATCTCTATGTATTTCTCTGTTTGTCTGCTTCTTGCTTTTGATTTCCCTTTTTCATATTGAGTCATTTCCTGAGAAAATCACTCTGTCTGTCTCCCTCTGTCTGTCTCCCTCTGTCTGTCTCCCTC
Source organism: Oncorhynchus masou masou (assembly GCF_036934945.1). Taxonomy (NCBI): domain Eukaryota; kingdom Metazoa; phylum Chordata; class Actinopteri; order Salmoniformes; family Salmonidae; genus Oncorhynchus; species Oncorhynchus masou. Next base: position 3,147 of record NW_027009200.1, on the reverse strand, counting down.
TGTCTGTCTCCCTCTGTCTGTCTCCCTCTGTCTGTCTCCCTCTGTCTGTCTCCCTCTGTCTGTCTCCCTCTGTCTGTCTCCCTCTGTCTGCCTCCCTCTGTCTGCCTCCCTCTGTCTGCCTCCCTCTGTCTGCCTCCCTCTGTCTGCCTCCCTCTGTCTGCCTCCCTCTGTCTGCCTCCCTCTGTCTGCCTCCCTCTGTCTGTGTCCCTCTGTCTGTGTCCCTCTGTCTGTCTCCCTCTGTCTGTCTCTGTCTCTCTGTCTCTCTCTCTGTCTCTCTCAATTCAATGGCTTTATTGGGATAGGAAACATATGTTAACATTGCCAATGCAAGTTAAATAGATAATAAACAAAAGTGAAATAAACAATAAAAAATTTACAGTAAACATTACACTCACAAAAGTTCCAAATGAATAAAGACATTTCAAATGTCATTATGTCTATATACAGTGTTGTAACAATGTGCACATAGTTAGTCTTTCTCTCTCTCTCTCTCCCTCTCTCAGGTTCAGAATGTGGTACAGTCAGAGAGAGAGAGCCACACTTCCTCTGTCCACAACCACAACTGTGAGTTCTGCTTTACAACGCCTCTGTGTGTGTGCAGTGTTAACCCCTCTGTGTGTGTGCAGTGTTAACCCCTCTGTGTGTGTGCAGTGCTAACCCCTCTGTGTGTGTGCAGTGTTAACCCCTCTGTGTGTGTGCAGTGTTAACCCCTCTGTGTGTGTGCAGTGTTAACCCCTCTGTGTGTGTGCAGTGTTAACCCCTCTGTGTGTGTGCAGTGTTAACCCCTCTCTGTGTGTGTGCAGTGTTAACCCCTCTCTGTGTGTGTGCAGTGTTAACCCCTCTGTGTGTGTGCAGTGTTAAACCCCAGTCTGTGTGTGTGCAGTGTTAACCCCTCTGTGTGTGTGCAGTGCTAACCCCTCTGTGTGTGTGTGCAGTGCTAACCCCTCTGTGTGTGTGTGTGCAGTGTTAACCCCTCTGTGTGTGTGCAGTGTTAACCCCTATGTGTGTGTGCAGTGTTAACCCCTATGTGTGTGTGCAGTGTTAACCCCTATGTGTGTGTGTGTGCAGTGCTAACCCCTCTGTGTGTGTGTGCAGTGTTAACCCCTATGTGTGTGTGCAGCGTTAACCCCTATGTGTGTGTGTGCAGTGCTAACCCTCATTGTGTGTGTGCAGTGCTAACCCCTCTGTGTGTGTGTGCAGTGTTAACCCCTCTGTGTGTGTGTGCAGTGTTAACCCCTATGTGTGTGTGCAGTGTTAACCCCTATGTGTGTGTGCAGTGTTAACCCCTATGTGTGTGTGTGTGCAGTGCTAACCCCTCTGTGTGTGTGTGCAGTGCTAACCCCTCTGTGTGTGTGTGCAGTGTTAACCCCTCTGTGTGTGTGTGCAGTGTTAACCCCTATGTGTGTGTGCAGTGTTAACCCCTATGTGTGTGTGCAGTGTTAACCCCTATGTGTGTGTGTGCAGTGCTAACCCCTCTGTGTGTGTGTGTGCAGTGTTAACCCCTCTGTGTGTGTGTGTGCAGTGTTAACCCCTCTGTGTGTGTGTGTGCAGTGCTAACCCCTCTGTGTGTGTGTGCAGTGTTAACCCCTGTGTGTGTGTGTGTGTGTGTGTTAACCCCTCTGTGTGTGTGTGCAGTGCTAACCCCTCTGTGTGTGTGTGTGCAGTGTTAACCCCTCTGTGTGTGTGTGCAGTGCTAACCCCTCTGTGTGTGTGTGCAGTGCTAACCCCTCTGTGTGTGTGTGTGCAGTGCTAACCCCTCTGTGTGTGTGTGCAGTGCTAACCCCTCTGTGTGTGTGTGCAGTGCTAACCCCTCTGTGTGTGTGTGCAGTGCTAACCCCTCTGTGTGTGTGTGCAGTGCTAACCCCTCTGTGTGTGTGTGCAGTGTTAACCCCTCTGTGTGTGTGCAGTGTTAACCCCTCTGTGTGTGTGCAGTGCTAACCCCTCTGTGTGTGTGTGCAGTGCTAACCCCTCTGTGTGTGTGCAGTGCTAACCCCTCTGTGTGTGTGTGCAGTGCTAACCCCTCTGTGTGTGTGTGTGCAGTGCTAACCCCTCTGTGTGTGTGTGCAGTGTTAACCCCTCTGTGTGTGTGTGCAGTGTTAACCCCTATGTGTGTGTGCAGTGCTAACCCCTCTGTGTGTGTGTGCAGTGTTAACCCCTATGTGTGTGTGTGCAGTGTTAACCCCTCTGTGTGTGTGTGCAGTGCAGTGTGTGTGTGCAGTGCTAACCCTCTGTGTGTGTGTGCAGTGCTAACCCCTCTGTGTGTGTGTGTGCAGTGCTAACCCCTCTGTGTGTGTGCAGTGCTAACCCCTCTGTGTGTGTGTGCAGTGCTAACCCCTCTGTGTGTGTGTGCAGTGCTAACCCCTCTGTGTGTGTGTGCAGTGCTAACCCCTATGTGTGTGTGTGCAGTGCTAACCCCTCTGTGTGTGTGTGCAGTGCTAACCCCTGTGTGTGTGTGTGCAGTGCTAACCCCTCTGTGTGTGTGCAGTGCTAACCCCTCTGTGTGTGTGTGCAGTGCTAACCCCTCTGTGTGTGTGTGCAGTGCTAACCCCTCTGTGTGTGTGTGCAGTGCTAACCCCTCTGTGTGTGTGTGCAGTGCTAACCCTGTGTGTGTGTGCAGTGCTGTGTGTGTGTGCAGTGCTAACCCTGTGTGTGTGTGCAGTGCTAACCCCTCTGTGTGTGTGTGTGCAGTGCTAACCCCTCTGTGTGTGTGTGCAGTGCTAACCCCTCTGTGTGTGTGTGCAGTGCTAACCCCTCTGTGTGTGTGTGCAGTGCTAACCCCTCTGTGTGTGTGTGCAGTGCTAACCCCTCTGTGTGTGTGTGCAGTGCTAACCCCTCTGTGTGTGTGTGCAGTGCTAACCCCTCTCCTCCGTCCCAGCAGGTTCGGCCTGTAAGACCGAGGTGGGTGTGTCCTCCTGTCTCCTCACCCCCACCGCCTCACCTAGAGACTCTGGCCTGGCAGAGGAGAGAGGGATGAACGGAGTAGTGTGAGTATCACCTCAGAGAGAGAGTGTGGGAAGGAGGTAGGACGAGAGAGAGAAGGGAGGAGCAGATGAGAGACAGAGGGGATGAATGAAGCAATGAGAGTCAATATATTTCACATGAATTAGAGATGAGTAAATGAGGAAGTCTGAGTGAGCTGGTGGAAAG
>NW_027009199.1:0-51424 GCF_036934945.1 Oncorhynchus masou masou | reverse complement strand
TCAGATACAGGAGATGAAGGGACCAACACTCTTTACCCATCAGATACAGGAGATGAAGGGACCAGACCTCTTCACCCATCAGATACAGGAGATGAAGGGACCAGACCTCTTTACCCATCAGATACAGGAGATGAAGGGACCAGACCTCTTTACCCATCAGATACAGGAGATGAAGGGACCAGACCTCTTTACCCATCAGATACAGGAGATGAAGGGACCAACACTCTTTACCCATCAGATACAGGAGATGAAGGGACCAGACCTCTTTACCCATCAGATACAGGAGATGAAGGGACCAAACCTCTTCACCCATCAGATACAGGAGATGAAGGGACCAGACCTCTTTACCCATCAGATACAGGAGATGAAGGGACCAACACTCTTTACCCATCAGATACAGGAGATGAAGGGACCAGACCTCTTTACCCATCAGATACAGAAGATGAAGGGACCAGACCTCTTTACCCATCAGATACAGGAGATGAAGGGACCAGACCTCTTTACCCATCAGATACAGGAGATGAAGGGACCAGACCTCTTTACCCATCAGATACAGGAGATGAAGGGACCAGACCTCTTTACCCATCAGATACAGGAGATGAAGGGACCAGACCTCTTTACCCATCAGATACAGGAGATGAAGGGACCAGACCTCTTTACCCATCAGATACAGGAGATGAAGGGACCAAACCTCTTTACCCATCAGATACGGGAGATGAAGGGACCAACCTGTTGCATTCATGTATTTGATATTTTGACTGGTTTCTAGATGTGTGAGGAATTCAGGGAAACATTGTTAAAGCAGATTCTCCCTGTAATAATTGTTAATATTTTCTATCTTAGATCAAACAACAGGTGAATTTATACTTCAAGATGCTGAGAAGGGAGGGCCAGCTGAAATGCTGTGAAGGGAGGGCCAACTGAAATGCTGTGAAGGGAGGGCCAGCTGAGAGGATGAGAAGGGAGGGTCAGCTGAGAGACTGTGAAGGGAGGGCCAGCTGAGAGGCTGTGAAGGGAGGGCCAGCTGAGAGACTGTGAAGGGAGGTCCAGCTGAGAGGCTGAGAAGGGAGGGCCAGCTGAGAGGCTGAGAAGGGAGGGCCAACTGAGAGGATGAGAAGGGAGGGTCAGCTGAGAGACTGTGAAGGGAGGGCCAGCTGAGAGGCTGTGAAGGGAGGGCCAGCTGAGAGGATGTGAAGGGAGGGTCAGCTGAGAGGCTGTGAAGGGAGGGCCAGCTGAAATGCTGTGAAGGGAGGGCCAACTGAGAGGCTGTGAAGGGTTTTGCCAGCTGAGAGGCTGTGAAGGGAGGGCCAGCTGAGAGGCTGAGAAGGGAGGGCCAGCTGAGAGGATGAGAAGGGAGGGTCAGCTGAGAGACTGTGAAGGGAGGGCCAGCTGAGAGGCTGTGAAGGGAGGGCCAGCTGAGAGGATGAGAAGGGAGGGTCAGCTGAGAGGCTGTGAAGGGAGGGCCAGCTGAAATGCTGTGAAGGGAGGGCCAACTGAGAGGCTGTGAAGGGAGGGCCAGCTGAGAGGCTGTGAAGGGAGGGCCAGCTGAGAGGCTGTGAAGGGAGGGCCAGCTGAGAGGCTGTGAAGGGACGGCCAGCTGAGAGGATGAGAAGGGAGGGCCAGCTGAAATGCTGTGAAGGGAGGGCCAACTGAGAGGCTGTGAAGGGAGGGCCAGCTGAGAGGCTGTGAAGGGAGGGCCAGCTGAGAGGCTGTGAAGGGAGGGTCAGCTGAGAGGCTGTGAAGGGAGGGCCAGCTGAGAGGCTGTGAAGGGAGGGCCAGCTGAAATGCTGAGAAGGGAGGGCCAGCTGAGAGGCTGTGAAGGGAAGGCCAGCTGAGAGGATGAGAAGGGAGGGTCAGCTGAGAGGCTGTGAAGGGAGGGCCAGCTGAAATGCTGTGAAGGGAGGGCCAACTGAGAGGCTGTGAAGGGAGGGCCAGCTGAGAGGCTGTGAAGGGAGGGCCAGCTGAGAGGCTGTGAAGGGAGGGCCAGCTGAGAGGCTGTGAAGGGACGGCCAGCTGAGAGGCTGAGAAGGGAGGGCCAGCTGAAATGCTGAGAAGGTAGGGCCAGCTGAGAGGCTGTGAAGTGAGGGCCAGCTGAGAGGCTGTGAAGGGACGGCCAGCTGAGAGGCTGTGAAGGGAGGGCCAGCTGAAATGCTGAGAAGGTAGGGCCAGCTGAGAGGATGAGAAGGGAGGGCCAGCTGAGAGGCTGTGAAGGGAGGGCCAGCTGAGAGGCTGTGAAGGGAGGGCCAGCTGAGAGGCTGTGAAGGGAGGGTCAGCTGAGAGGCTGTGAAGGGAGGGCCAGCTGAGAGGCTGTGAAGGGAAGGCCAGCTGAGAGGATGAGAAGGGAGGGTCAGCTGAGAGGCTGTGAAGGGAGGGCCAGCTGAAATGCTGTGAAGGGAGGGCCAACTGAGAGGCTGTGAAGGGAGGGCCAGCTGAGAGGCTGTGAAGGGAGGGCCAGCTGAGAGGCTGTGAAGGGAGGGCCAGCTGAGAGGCTGTGAAGGGACGGCCAGCTGAGAGGCTGAGAAGGGAGGGCCAGCTGAAATGCTGAGAAGGTAGGGCCAGCTGAGAGGATGAGAAGGGAGGGCCAGCTGAGAGGATGAGAAGGGAGCGCCAGCTGTGTGGCTGTGAAGGGAGGGCCAGCTGAGAGGATGAGAAGGGAGGGCCAACTGAGAGGCTGTGAAGGGAGGGCCAGCTGAGAGGCTGTGAAGGGAGGGCCAGCTGAGAGGCTGTGAAGGGACGGCCAGCTGAGAGGATGAGAAGGGTGGGCCAGCTGAGAGGCTGTGAAGGGAGGGCCAGCTGAGAGGATGAGAAGGGAGGGCCAACTGAGAGGCTGTGAAGGGAGGGCCAGCTGAGAGGCTGTGAAGGGAGGGCCAGCTGAGAGGCTGTGAAGGGACGGCCAGCTGAGAGGATGAGAAGGGAGGGCCAGCTGAGAGGCTGTGAAGGGAGGGCCAGCTGAGAGGCTGTGAAGGGACGGCCAGCTGAGAGGATGAGAAGGGAGGGCCAGCTGAAATGCTGTGAAGGGAGGGCCATCTGAGAGGCTGTGAAGGGAGGGCCAGCTGAGAGGCTGTGAAGGGACGGCCAGCTGAGAGGATGAGAAGGGAGGGCCAGCTGAGAGGCTGTGAAGGGAGGGCCAGCTGAGAGGATGAGAAGGGAGGGCCAACTGAGAGGCTGTGAAGGGAGGGCCAGCAGGGAGGCTGAGAAGGGGGGGCCAGCTGAGAGGCTGTGAAGGGAGGGCCAGCTGAGAGGCTGTGAAGGGAGGGCCAGCTGAGAGGCTGTGAAGGGAGGGCCAGCTGAGAGGCTGTGAAGGGAGGGCCAGCTGAGAGGCTGTGAAGGGAGGGCCAGCAGGGAGGCTGAGAAGGGGGGGCCAGCTGAAATGCTGTGAAGGGAGGGCCAGCTGAAATGCTGTGAAGGGAGGGCCAGCTGAGAGGCTGTGAAGGGAGGGCCAGCTGAGAGGCTGTGAAGGGAGGGCCAGCAGGGAGGCTGAGAAGGGGGGGCCAGCTGAGAGGCTGTGAAGGGAGGGTCAGCTGGGAGGCTGTGAAGGGAGGGTCAGCTGGGAGGCTGTGAAGGGAGGGTCAGCTGGGAGGCTGTGAAGGGAGGGCCAGCTGAGAGGCTGTGAAGGGAGGGCCAGCTGAGAGGCTGTGAAGGGAGGACCAGATGAGAGGCTGTGAAGGGAGGACCAGATGAGAGGCTGAGAAGGGAGGGCCAGCTGATAATGCTGTGAAGGGAGGGCCAGCTGAGAGGCTGTGAAGGGAGGGCCAGCTGAGAGGCTGTGAAGGGAGGGCCAGCTGAGAGGCTGTGAAGGGAGGGCCAGCTGAGAGGCTGTGAAGGGAGGGCCAGCTGAGAGGCTGTGAAGGGAGGACCAGATGAGAGGCTGTGAAGGGAGGGCCAGCTGGGAGGCTGTGAAGGGAGGACCAGATGAGAGGCTGAGAAGGGAGGGCCAGCTGATAATGCTGTGAAGGGAGGGCCAGCTGAGAGGCTGTGAAGGGAGGGCCAGCTGAGAGGCTGTGAAGGGAGGGCCAGCTGAGAGGCTGTGAAGGGAGGGCCAGCTGAGAGGCTGTGAAGGGAGGGCCAGCTGAGAGGCTGTGTTTCGCTCTGACATGTGTTCCAAATGGCACTCTATTCCCAATGGGTCCTGGCCAAAGGCAATGCACTACATAGGTAATAGGGTGCCATTTGGTACATCTCCCCTTCTATAACAAACAACATGCAGAAGCAGCATAATGAGGTTTTAAGCAACTAGCTGAATTCAGGGTGATTAAACCAAGAGCCAATTTTCCTTTACAGGGTATTGATCCATTTGAACAAGATTCATATGAGATGAAATCCAAGAGTCTGTCAGAAGAAGAGCAACTTAGCTATTCCACCAGAGCCAATGGACTCCCGAATGGCAACCTATTCCCTACATCGTGCACTACTTTGAGTAGATCCATATTTGACCAGGGCACTGTAAAGGGAATAGAGTGCCATTTATGATGCTTCCAATAATATAAGTCAAACTAAATCGTATTTTGATCTTTCACATGCCTCGCAAACAAGAGGTGTAGACAAACAGTGGAATGCTAAGTTACGGGCCCTTACCAACAACGCAGAGAGAGAAAAAATATCAATTTCTATCTCAGATGTAACGTTTGCCGAGTATGAGATTATCCTTCCCCTAATGTACTCCTTTTAAAAGCATCCCAAATTAAATTGGGGTTTCGCTTCTCTCTGTCCTCTATGTCTACATGTGTAATGGTGAAGATCTTTATTTATACATTTTGGGTCTGTAGAGAGGAGCCACTGTATCCTGATCCTTCAGATCATAACAGGAGAGTTACGGCCCAGTCTAAGATATGATGTAGCACACACATTTAACTACCCAGTCTAAGATATGATGTAGCACACACATTTATCTACCCAGTTACATATGATGTAGCACACACATTTAACTACCCAGTCTAAGATATGATGTAGCACACACATTTAACTACCCAGTCTAAGATATGATGTAGCACACACATTTAACTACCCAGTATAAGATATGATGTAGCACACACATTTAACTACCCAGTCTAAGATATGATGTAGCACACACATTTAACTACCCAGTTACATATGATGTAGCACACACATTTAACTACCCAGTTACATATGATGTAGCACACACATTTAACTACCCAGTCTAAGATATGATGTAGCACACACATTTAACTACCCAGTTACATATGATGTAGCACACACATTTAACTACCCAGTTACATATGATGTAGCACACACATTTAACTACCCAGTTACATATGATGTAGCACACACATTTAATTACCAGTTACATATGATGTAGCACACACATTTAACTACCCAGTTACATATGATGTAGCACACACATTTAACTACCCAGTTACATATGATGTAGCACACACATTTAACTACCCAGTTACATATGATGTAGCACACACATTTAACTACCCAGTTACATATGATATAACACACACATTTAACTACCCAGTTACATATGATGTAGCACACATTTAACTACCCAGTTACATATGATGTAGCACACACATTTAACTACCCAGTCTAAGATATGATGTAGCACACACATTTAACTACCCAGTTACATATGATGTAGCACACACATTTAACTACCCAGTTACATATGATGTAGCACACACATTTAACTACCCAGTCTAAGATATGATGTAGCACACACATTTAACTACCCAGTTACATATGATGTAGCACACACATTTAACTACCCAGTTACATATGATGTACACACATTTAACTACCCAGTTACATATGATGTAGCACACATTTAATTACCCAGTTACATATGATGTAGCACACATTTAACTGCCCAGTTACATATGATGTAGCACACACATTTAACTACCCAGTTACATATGATGTAGCACACACATTTAACTACCCAGTTACATATGATGTAGCACACACATTTAACTACCCAGTTACATATGATATAACACACACATTTAACTACCCAGTTACATATGATGTAGCACACACATTTAACTACCCAGTTACATATGATGTAGCACACACATTTAACTACCCAGTCTAAGATATGATGTAGCACACACATTTAACTACCCAGTTACATATGATGTAGCACACACATTTAACTACCCAGTTACATATGATGTAGCACACACATTTAACTACCCAGACTAAGATATGATGCAGCACACACATTTAACTACCCAGTTACATATGATGTAGCACACACATTTAACTACCCAGTTACATATGATGTAGCACACACATTTAACTACCCAGACTAAGATATGATGCAGCACACACATTTAACTACCCAGTTACATATGATGTAGCACACACATTTAACTACCCAGTTACATATGATGTAGCACACACATTTAATTACCCAGTCTAAGATATGATGTAGCACACACATTTAACTACCCAGTCTAAGATATGATGTAGCACACACATTTAACTACCCAGTTACATATGATGTAGCACACACATTTAACTACCCAGTCTAAGATATGATGTAGCACACACATTTAACTACCCAGTTACATATGATGTAGCACACACATTTAACTACCCAGTTGCATATGATGTAGCACACACATTTAACTACCCAGTCTAAGATATGATGTAGCACACACATTTAACTACCCAGTCTAAGATATGATGTAGCACACACATTTAACTACCCAGTCTAAGATATGATGTAGCACACACATTTAACTACCCAGTCTAAGATATGATGTAGCACACACATTTAACTACCCAGTCTAAGATATGATGTAGCACACACATTTAACTACCCAGTTACATATGATGTAGCACACACATTTAACTACCCAGTTACATATGATGTAGCACACACATTTAATTACCCAGTTACATATGATGTAGCACACACATTTAACTACCCAGTTACATATGATGTAGCACACACATTTAACTACCCAGTTACATATGATGTAGCACACACATTTAATTACCCAGTTACATATGATGTAGCACACACATTTAATTACCCAGTTACATATGATGTAGCACACACATTTAACTACCCAGTTACATATGATGTAGCACACACATTTAACTACCCAGTTACATATGATGTAGCACACACATTTAATTACCCAGTTACATATGATGTAGCACACACATTTAACTACCCAGTTACATATGATGTAGCACACACATTTAATTACCCAGTTACATATGATGTAGCACACACATTTAACTACCCAGTTACATATGATGTAGCACACACATGTAATTACACAGTTACATATGATGTAGAACACACATTTAACTACCCAGTTACATATGATGTAGCACACACATTTAATTACCCAGTTACATATGATGTAGCACACACATTTAACTACCCAGTTACATATGATGTAGCACACATATTTAACTACCCAGTTACATATGATGTAGCACACACATTTAACTACCCAGTTACATATGATGTAGCACACACATTTAACTACCCAGTTACATATGATGTAGCACACACATTTAATTACCCAGTTACATATGATGTAGCACACACATTTAATTACCCAGTTACATATGATGTAGCACACATATTTAATTACCCAGGCTACATATGATATAAGACACATATTTAACTACCCAGTTACATATGATATAAGACCCATATTTAACTACCCAGTTGACATATTTAATAACGTATGGACACATTCTACATAATCAGGTAATGACTACAGATATGATTTCAATAGATTTCTTTATATGATATATAAGATTAATTCTTGTATGTCTGATCGAAATCTAAATCTGACTCAGAATCAACGTCCAGTTTCCAAATGATTTTTACCTTTTCAGGCTCAGAAAAGCATCTTGCTTCTTCACATGAAGTGACATATCTGAACATTTACACTGTATTCAGTAGATACAAGGCACGGAAAGGAAAACAGCACCATATTTAATCCAAGTTGCTTTTCCAAAGCACATCTCTGCTATTTCTGTTTAACAAATGATACAATAAATTGCATGGACTCACTCTGTATGCAATAATAGTGTTAGCATGATTTATGAATGACTACCTCATCTCTGTATCCCACAAATACAATTATATGTAAGGCCCCTCAGTGTGGTAGTACATTTCAAACACAAATTCAACCACAAAAAAGACCAGGGAGGTTTCCCAATGCCTCGAAAAGAAGGGCACCTATTGGTAGATGGGCAAATAAAAAGATGGGCAAATAAAAATAATAAAAAAACAGCCTCCCGAGTGGAGCAGCTGGTTCGATCCCAGGCTGTGTCTCAGTCACAGCCTCCCGAGTGGAGCAGCTGGTTCGATCCCAGGCTGTGTCACAGTCACAGCCTCCCGAGTGGAGCAGCTGGTTCGATCCCAGGCTGTGTCACAGTCACAGCCTCCCGAGTGGAGCAGCTGGTTCGATCCCAGGCTGTGTCACAGTCACAGCCTCCCGAGTGGAGCAGCTGGTTCGATCCCAGGCTGTGTCTCAGTCACAGCCTCCCGAGTGGAGCAGCTGGTTCGATCCCAGGCTGTGTCACAGTCACAGCCTCCCGAGTGGAGCAGCTGGTTCGATCCCAGGCTGTGTCTCAGTCACAGCCTCCCGAGTGGAGCAGCTGGTTCGATCCCAGGCTGTGTCTCAGTCACAGCCGACTGTGACAGGGTACAAAATCAATTAAAACCAATAAAAATATTGGTACAAAACCAGTTTAAAAAAGCAGATTTTGAAAATCCCTTTGACCAGGTTGAAGTTATTAATTACACTTTGGATGGTGTATCAAGGGGTGGCAGGTAGCCTAGTGGGTAATGCATTTGGCCAGTAACATAAAGGTTGCTGGATTGAGCTGACTAGTTAAACATCTGGTAGAACAAGGCAGTTAATCCACTGTTCCCTGGTAGACCGTCATAGTAAATAAGAATTTGTTCTTAACTGACTTGCCTAGTAAAATAAAGGTTTAAATTAAATAAAGAAATCAAAACACAGCACGGGCTGCTCATCATTACGAACACCTGTCACCATTGTTATGCACTTCATCGGACTCACCTGGACTCTATCACATCATTGATTACCTCCCCCTATATCTGTCACGTCCTCAGTTTCATTCCCGTGTTTGCATCGATGCTGTTTTTTTATTTTTTTGGTGATGAGCCTCATCCGGGTTCGTCAGGCTCCAGCGCCTCAATGTTGAGGATGGATCAACAACATTGTAATTACTCCACAATACTAACTTAATTGACAGAGTGAAATAGAAGTCTGTACAGATTAAAAATATTCCATAAAATGCATCCTGTTTGCAACAAGGCACTGAAGTAATACTGCAAAACATTTCACTGTTTATCCTGAATACAAAGTGTTATGTTTGGGGCGAATCCAATACAACACATTACTGAGAACTACTCATCATATTTTCGAGCATAGTGGTGGCTGCATCATGTTATGGGTGCGATTGTAATCATTAAGGCCTGGGAAGTTTTTCAGGATAAAAAATAAACGGAATAGAGCTAAACACAGGAAAAAAATCCTAGATGAAAACCTGCTTTCCACCAGATCCTGGGAGATGATCAGATCCTCAGCAGGACAATAACCTAAAGTGGTCGAGTTGCAGATTTCACTTAAATCTACTTAAAAATATATATTTCAAGACCTGCAAAGTGTTGTCTAGCAATGATAAACAACAAATTCGATGGTGCCTGAATATATTTTGGGGCAAATGTTGCACAATGAAGGTGTGGAAAGCTTTCTGAGACTTACCCAGAAGGAATCCCAGCTGTAATCACAGCCAAAGGTGCTTCTACAAAGTATTGACTCAGGGGTGTGAATTATTATGCAAATTAGATATTTCTGTAGTTAATGTTCAATACATGTGCTTAAAGTTCACCTTGTCATTATGGGGTGTTGTGTTTAGATGGGTAAGAGAAAAACAATGGTATCCATTTTGAGTTCAGGCTGCAACACAACAACATGTGGAATAGGTCAAGGGTTATAATTACCTTCTGAAGGCATCGCATATCTGTGTTCTCTCATCACATTCAAGATATGAAGCTTTATTGATTCCAGATATACTTATCTTGGCTGAGGTCCATATCTGGATCTTGATGTGCTTTTTGAGATGCTGAAAATAAGGGCAATTTCTGATGCATTTCTGAGGTTTCAGCACATGCTTAATAATTGGACAAATATGAAATCCGTATAATTATTTCAGAGACGATAATTGTTGTATTCGCTCTGCATAATGGCATGCAAAACCGCAAGCTAAAAGCATTGTAACTGTTAGCTTAGCCACAAGACTCACCTCTGTCAATCCAAACTTTCATTAAATCACACATGTAAGATAGTCAATTAAAGCTACACTCGTGAATCCAGCCAACATGTCAGATTTTAAAAATGCTTTTCGGCAAAAGCATAAGAAGCTATTATCTGATAGCCTGCACCCATCTGCACCAGCAGTAAACAAAGGAGCTAGCATAGCAGGCGCTACACAAAACGCTGAACTAAAATATAAAATATGCATTACCATATGCATTACCTTTGACGAGCTTCTTTTGTTGGCACTCCAATATGTCCCGTAAACATCACTTTTGTTCGATTAATTCCGTCCATATATATCGAAAATGTCAATTTATAAAGCGCGTTTGATCCAGAAAAAAACAGCTTACAAAAACGCAACGTCACTACAAAATATGTCAAAAGTTGCCTATAAACTTTGCCAAAATATTTCAAAACTAGTTTTGTAATATAACGTTAGGTATTTTTAAACGTTAATAATCGATCAAATTGTAGACGGGGCAATCTGTATTCAATACTAGAACGAAAAGAAACAAGCACTGCTTTTCATGTCTTGCGCAACTCACAAAAGTGTCCCCAGTTCCGAATTTGCCTACTTCTTCATAGCACAAAGGAATAACCTCAACCATATTCCAAAGACTGGTGACATCGTGTGGAAGCGGTAGGAACTGTAAATAGGTTCCTATTAAATATCCAATGGCAAAGACAATTTAGTGAACAGAGAGGGAAAAAAAAAAATCTGAACAGTTAGTCCTTCGCGGGTTTTTGCCTGCTACATAAGTTCTGTTATACTCACAGACATGATTCAAACCGTTTTAGAAATTTCAGAGTGTTTTCTATCGAAATCTATGAATAATATGCATGTCTTATATTCTTGGCATGAGTAGCAGGAAGTTGAAATTGGGCACACTATTTATCCAAAAGTGAAAATTCTGCCCCCTAGCTTTGAGAGGTTTTAAGCACATTGTCACTCCTGAACTTATTTAGGCAACACGTATTGGCTCTCAAAGATATTTCAGCTTTTCATAATTTTTTAAATTTGTTAACATTTGGTAAAAAAAAGTAATTCCGCATTGACATTTGGTCGTATTGTGCGTAGGTCAGTGACACAAAATCTCACTTTAATACATTGTTTTATTCTGTAACACAACAAAGATCTGGAGGAAGTCAAGACTTGTGAATACCTTCAGAAGGCACTGCATGCAGTCAGCATTTGTCAACAGGAAGAGAGAACACAGGATGTCACATATCTCAGGATGTTGAATGAGTCCACAACCGGCCATAGGAAATATCCATGTGTGTTATTCAGGGTAATCCCTAAATCGTATACTGTATATTATATATTAATCATAATATGTGTAGGTGGTTATTGGTTAAAAGAAGCACCAGTGTTTCAGCCGGTGGACTCCGTCAGTGTTCTCGTTTACATTCACATATATTTAGATGAATCCGTTATTTGCTCAAGATCTCCATTCTTACCGAAGTGTTTCTAAAGTAAAAACTATAGAAATATGATTATTTTGTCAACGGAGACACATGTCCATTTATCCACACAGCCATAGTTCCCCTATCCATCCCATTTATCCACACAGCTAGAATTCCACTATCCATCCCATTTATCCACAGAGCTACAGTTCCACTATCCATCCCATTTATCCACACAGCTAGAGTTCCCCTATCCATCCCATTTATCCACACAGCTAGAGTTCTCCTATCCATCCCATTTATCCACACAGCTAGAGTTCCCCTATCCATCCCATTTATCCACACAGCTAGAGTTCTCCTATCCATCCCATTTATCCACACAGCCACAGTTCCACTATCCATCCCATTTATCCACACAGCTAGAGTTCCCCTATCCATTCCATTTATCCACACAGCTAGAGTTCTCCTATCCATCCCATTTATCCACACAGCCACAGTTCCCCTATCCATCCCATTTATCCACACAGGTAGAGTTCCCCTATCCATCCCATTTATCCACACAGCCACAGTTCCCTATCCATCCCATTTATCCACACAGCTAGAGTTCTCCTATCCATCCCATTTATCCACACAGCCACAGTTCCACTATCCATCCCATTTATCCACACAGCTAGAGTTCCACTATCCATCCCATTTATCCACACAGCTAGAGTTCTCCTATCCATCCCATTTATCCACACAGCTAGAGTTCTCCTATCCATCCCATTTATCCACACAGCCACAGTTCCACTATCCATCCCATTTATCCACACAGCTAGAGTTCTCCTATCCATCCCATTTATCCACACAGCTAGAGTTCCACTATCCATCCCATTTATCCACACAGCTAGAGTTCCCCTATCCATCCCATTTATCCACACAGCCACAGTTCCACTATCCATCCCATTTATCCACACAGCTAGAGTTCCACTATCCATCCCATTTATCCACACAGCCACAGTTCTCCTATCCATCCCATTTATCCACACAGCTAGAGTTCCCCTATCCATCCCATTTATCCACACAGCCACAGTTCCCCTATCCATCCCATTTATCCACACAGCTAGAGTTCCCCTATCCATCCCATTTATCCACCCAGCCACAGTTCCCCTATCCATCCCATTTATCCACACAGCTAGAGTTCTCCTATCCATCCCATTTATCCACACAGCTAGAGTTCCCCTATCCATCCCATTTATCCACACAGCTAGAGTTCTCCTATCCATCCCATTTATCCACCCAGCCACAGTTCCCCTATCCATCCCATTTATCCACCCAGCTAGAGTTCCCCTATCCATCCCATTTATCCACACAGCTAGAGTTCCCTATCCATCCCATTTATCCACACAGCCACAGTTCTCCTATCCATCCCATTTATCCACCCAGCCACAGTTCCCCTATCCATCCCATTTATCCACACAGCCACAGTTCCCCTATCCATCCCATTTATCCACACAGCCACAGTTCTCCTATCCATCCCATTTATCCACCCAGCCACAGTTCCCCTATCCATCCCATTTATCCTCACAGCCACAGTTCCCCTATCCATCCCATTTATCCACACAGCCACAGTTCCCCTATCCATCCCATTTATCCACACAGCTAGAGTTCCCCTATCCATCCCATTTATCCACACAGCTAGAGTTCTCCTATCCATCCCATTTATCCACCCAGCCACAGTTCTCCTATCCATCCCATTTATCCACCCAGCCACAGTTCCCCTATCCATCCCATTTATCCTCACAGCCACAGTTCCCCTATCCATCCCATTTATCCACACAGCTAGAGTTCCCCTATCCATCCCATTTATCCACACAGCTAGAGTTCCCCTATCCATCCCATTTATCCACACAGCCACAGTTCCCCTATCCATCCCATTTATCCACACAGCTAGAGTTCTCCTATCCATCCCATTTATCCACCCAGCCACAGTTCCCCTATCCATCCCATTTATCCACCCAGCTAGAGTTCCCCTATCCATCCCATTTATCCACACAGCTAGAGTTCCCCTATCCATCCCATTTATCCACACAGCTAGAGTTCTCCTATCCATCCCATTTATCCACACAGCTAGAGTTCTCCTATCCATCCCATTTATCCACCCAGCCACAGTTCCCCTATCCATCCCATTTATCCACACAGCCACAGTTCCCCTATCCATCCCATTTATCCACACAGCCACAGTTCTCCTATCCATCCCATTTATCCACCCAGCCACAGTTCCCCTATCCATCCCATTTATCCACCCAGCCACAGTTCCCCTATCCATCCCATTTATCCTCACAGCCACAGTTCCCCTATCCATCCCATTTATCCACCCAGCCACAGTTCCCCTATCCATCCCATTTATCCTCACAGCCACAGTTCCCCTATCCATCCCATTTATCCTCACAGCCACAGTTCCCCTATCCATCCCATTTATCCACCCAGCCACAGCTCCCCTATCCATCCCATTTATCCTCACAGCTAGAGTTCTCCTATCCATCCCATTTATCCTCACAGCTAGAGTTCTCCTATCCATCCCATTTATCCACACAGCTAGAGTTCTCCTATCCATCCCATTTATCCTCACAGCTAGAGTTCTCCTATCCATCCCATTTATCCTCACAGCTAGAGTTCTCCTATCCATCCCATTTATCCACACAGCTAGAGTTCTCCTATCCATCCCATTTATCCACCCAGCCACAGTTCCCCTATCCATCCCATTTATCCACACAGCTAGAGTTCCCCTATCCATCCCATTTATCCACCCAGCCACAGCTCCCCTATCCATCCCATTTATCCACACAGCTAGAGTTCCCCTATCCATCCCATTTATCCACACAGCTAGAGTTCCCCTATCCATCCCATTTATCCACACAGCTAGAGTTCTCCTATACATCCCATTTATCCACCCAGCCACAGCTCCCCTATCCATCCCATTTATCCACACAGCTAGAGTTCCCCTATCCATCCCATTTATCCACACAGCTAGAGTTCCCCTATCCATCCCATTTATCCACACAGCTAGAGTTCTCCTATCCATCCCATTTATCCACACAGCCACAGTTCCCCTATCCATCCCATTTATCCACCCAGCCACAGTTCCCCTATCCATCCCATTTATCCACACAGCTAGAGTTCCCCTATCCATCCCATTTATCCACACAGCTAGAGTTCTCCTATCCATCCCATTTATCCACCCAGCCACAGTTCCCCTATCCATCCCATTTATCCACCCAGCCACAGTTCTCCTATCCATCCCATTTATCCACACAGCTAGAGTTCCCCTATCCATTCCATTTATCCACACAGCCACAGTTCCCCTATCCATCCCATTTATCCACACAGCTAGAGTTCTCCTATCCATCCCATTTATCCACCCAGCCACAGTTCCCCTATCCATCCCATTTATCCACACAGCCACAGTTCCCCTATCCATCCCATTTATCCACACAGCTAGAGTTCCCCTATCCATCCCATTTATCCACACAGCTAGAGTTCCCCTATCCATTCCATTTATCCACACAGCTAGAGTTCTCCTATCCATCCCATTTATCCACACAGCCACAGTTCCCCTATCCATCCCATTTATCCACCCAGCCACAGTTCTCCTATCCATCCCATTTATCCACACAGCTAGAGTTCTCCTATCCATCCCATTTATCCACACAGCTAGAGTTCCCCTATCCATCCCATTTCTCCACACAGCTAGAGTTCCCCTATCCATTCCATTTATCCACACAGCTAGAGTTCCCCTATCCATCCCATTTATCCACCCAGCCACAGTTCCCCTATCCATCCCATTTATCCACACAGCCACAGTTCCCCTATCCATCCCATTTATCCACACAGCCACAGTTCTCCTATCCATCCCATTTATCCTCACAGCTAGAGTTCCCCTATCCATCCCATTTATCCACACAGCTAGAGTTCTCCTATCCATCCCATTTATCCACACAGCTAGAGTTCCCCTATCCATCCCATTTATCCACCCAGCCACAGTTCCCCTATCCATCCCATTTATCCACACAGCTAGAGTTCCCCTATCCATCCCATTTATCCACACAGCTAGAGTTCTCCTATCCATCACATTTATCCACCCAGCCACAGTTCCCCTATCCATCCCATTTATCCACACAGCCACAGTTCCCCTATCCATCCCATTTATCCACACAGCTAGAGTTCCCCTATCCATCCCATTTATCCACACAGCCACAGTTCTCCTATCCATCCCATTTATCCACCCAGCCACAGTTCCCCTATCCATCCCATTTATCCTCACAGCCACAGTTCCCCTATCCATCCCATTTATCCACACAGCTAGAGTTCTCCTATCCATCCCATTTATCCACACAGCCACAGTTCCCCTATCCATCCCATTTATCCACCCAGCCACAGCTCCCCTATCCATCCCATTTATCCTCACAGCTAGAGTTCTCCTATCCATCCCATTTATCCTCACAGCTAGAGTTCTCCTATCCATCCCATTTATCCACACAGCTAGAGTTCTCCTATCCATCCCATTTATCCTCACAGCTAGAGTTCTCCTATCCATCCCATTTATCCTCACAGCTAGAGTTCTCCTATCCATCCCATTTATCCACACAGCTAGAGTTCTCCTATCCATCCCATTTATCCACCCAGCCACAGTTCCCCTATCCATCCCATTTATCCACACAGCTAGAGTTCCCCTATCCATCCCATTTATCCACCCAGCCACAGCTCCCCTATCCATCCCATTTATCCACACAGCTAGAGTTCCCCTATCCATCCCATTTATCCACACAGCTAGAGTTCCCCTATCCATCCCATTTATCCACACAGCTAGAGTTCTCCTATCCATCCCATTTATCCACCCAGCCACAGCTCCCCTATCCATCCCATTTATCCACACAGCTAGAGTTCCCCTATCCATCCCATTTATCCACACAGCTAGAGTTCCCCTATCCATCCCATTTATCCACACAGCTAGAGTTCTCCTATCCATCCCATTTATCCACACAGCCACAGTTCCCCTATCCATCCCATTTATCCACCCAGCCACAGTTCCCCTATCCATCCCATTTATCCACACAGCTAGAGTTCCCCTATCCATCCCATTTATCCACACAGCTAGAGTTCTCCTATCCATCCCATTTATCCACCCAGCCACAGTTCCCCTATCCATCCCATTTATCCACCCAGCCACAGTTCTCCTATCCATCCCATTTATCCACACAGCTAGAGTTCCCCTATCCATTCCATTTATCCACACAGCTAGAGTTCTCCTATCCATCCCATTTATCCACCCAGCCACAGTTCCCCTATCCATCCCATTTATCCACACAGCCACAGTTCCCCTATCCATCCCATTTATCCACACAGCTAGAGTTCCCCTATCCATCCCATTTATCCACACAGCTAGAGTTCCCCTATCCATTCCATTTATCCACACAGCTAGAGTTCTCCTATCCATCCCATTTATCCACACAGCCACAGTTCCCCTATCCATCCCATTTATCCACCCAGCCACAGTTCTCCTATCCATCCCATTTATCCACACAGCTAGAGTTCTCCTATCCATCCCATTTATCCACACAGCTAGAGTTCCCCTATCCATCCCATTTATCCACACAGCTAGAGTTCCCCTATCCATTCCATTTATCCACACAGCTAGAGTTCCCCTATCCATCCCATTTATCCACCCAGCCACAGTTCCCCTATCCATCCCATTTATCCACACAGCCACAGTTCCCCTATCCATCCCATTAATCCACACAGCCACAGTTCTCCTATCCATCCCATTTATCCACACAGCCACAGTTCCCCTATCCATCCCATTTATCCTCACAGCCACAGTTCTCCTATCCATCCCATTTATCCACCCAGCCACAGCTCCCCTATCCATCCCATTTATCCTCACAGCTAGAGTTCTCCTATCCATCCCATTTATCCACACAGCTAGAGTTCTCCTATCCATCCCATTTATCCACCCAGCCACAGTTCCCCTATCCATCCCATTTATCCACCCAGCTAGAGTTCCCCTATCCATCCCATTTATCCACACAGCTAGAGTTCCCCTATCCATCCCATTTATCCACACAGCCACAGTTCCCCTATCCATCCCATTTATCCACACAGCTAGAGTTCTCCTATCCATCCCATTTATCCACCCAGCCACAGTTCCCCTATCCATCCCATTTATCCACCCAGCTAGAGTTCCCCTATCCATCCCATTTATCCACACAGCTAGAGTTCCCCTATCCATCCCATTTATCCACACAGCTAGAGTTCTCCTATCCATCCCATTTATCCACACAGCTAGAGTTCTCCTATCCATCCCATTTATCCACCCAGCCACAGTTCCCCTATCCATCCCATTTATCCACACAGCCACAGTTCCCCTATCCATCCCATTTATCCACACAGCCACAGTTCTCCTATCCATCCCATTTATCCACCCAGCCACAGTTCCCCTATCCATCCCATTTATCCTCACAGCCACAGTTCCCCTATCCATCCCATTTATCCACCCAGCCACAGTTCCCCTATCCATCCTATTTATCCACACAGCTAGAGTTCTCCTATCCATCCCATTTATCCACCCAGCCACAGTTCCCCTATCCATCCCATTTATCCACACAGCTAGAGTTCCCCTATCCATCCCATTTATCCACCCAGCCACAGCTCCCCTATCCATCCCATTTATCCACACAGCTAGAGTTCCCCTATCCATCCCATTTATCCACACAGCTAGAGTTCCCCTATCCATCCCATTTATCCACACAGCTAGAGTTCTCCTATCCATCCCATTTATCCACCCAGCCACAGCTCCCCTATCCATCCCATTTATCCACACAGCTAGAGTTCCCCTATCCATCCCATTTATCCACACAGCTAGAGTTCCCCTATCCATCCCATTTATCCACACAGCTAGAGTTCTCCTATCCATCCCATTTATCCACACAGCCACAGTTCCCCCTATCCATCCCATTTATCCACCCAGCCACAGTTCCCCTATCCATCCCATTTATCCACACAGCTAGAGTTCCCCTATCCATCCCATTTATCCACACAGCTAGAGTTCTCCTATCCATCCCATTTATCCACCCAGCCACAGTTCCCCTATCCATCCCATTTATCCACCCAGCCACAGTTCTCCTATCCATCCCATTTATCCACACAGCTAGAGTTCCCCTATCCATTCCATTTATCCACACAGCCACAGTTCCCCTATCCATCCCATTTATCCACACAGCTAGAGTTCTCCTATCCATCCCATTTATCCACCCAGCCACAGTTCCCCTATCCATCCCATTTATCCACACAGCCACAGTTCCCCTATCCATCCCATTTATCCACACAGCTAGAGTTCCCCTATCCATCCCATTTATCCACACAGCTAGAGTTCCCCTATCCATTCCATTTATCCACACAGCTAGAGTTCTCCTATCCATCCCATTTATCCACACAGCCACAGTTCCCCTATCCATCCCATTTATCCACCCAGCCACAGTTCTCCTATCCATCCCATTTATTCACACAGCTAGAGTTCTCCTATCCATCCCATTTATCCACACAGCTAGAGTTCCCCTATCCATCCCATTTATCCACACAGCTAGAGTTCCCCTATCCATTCCATTTATCCACACAGCTAGAGTTCCCCTATCCATCCCATTTATCCACCCAGCCACAGTTCCCCTATCCATCCCATTTATCCACACAGCCACAGTTCCCCCTATCCATCCCATTTATCCACACAGCCACAGTTCTCCTATCCATCCCATTTATCCTCACAGCTAGAGTTCCCCTATCCATCCCATTTATCCACACAGCTAGAGTTCTCCTATCCATCCCATTTATCCACACAGCTAGAGTTCCCCTATCCATCCCATTTATCCACCCAGCCACAGTTCCCCTATCCATCCCATTTATCCACACAGCTATAGTTCCCCTATCCATCCCATTTATCCACACAGCTAGAGTTCTCCTATCCATCCCATTTATCCACCCAGCCACAGTTAACCCTATCCATCCCATTTATCCACACAGCCACAGTTCCCCTATCCATCCCATTTATCCACACAGCTAGAGTTCCCCTATCCATCCCATTTATCCACACAGCCACAGTTCTCCTATCCATCCCATTTATCCACCCAGCCACAGTTCCCCTATCCATCCCATTTATCCTCACAGCCACAGTTCCCCTATCCATCCCATTTATCCACACAGCTAGAGTTCTCCTATCCATCCCATTTATCCACACAGCCACAGTTCCCCTATCCATCCCATTTATCCACCCAGCCACAGCTCCCCTATCCATCCCATTTATCCTCACAGCTAGAGTTCTCCTATCCATCCCATTTATCCTCACAGCTAGAGTTCTCCTATCCATCCCATTTATCCACACAGCTAGAGTTCTCCTATCCATCCCATTTATCCTCACAACTAGAGTTCTCCTATCCATCCCATTTATCCTCACAGCTAGAGTTCTCCTATCCATCCCATTTATCCACACAGCTAGAGTTCTCCTATCCATCCCATTTATCCACCCAGCCACAGTTCCCCTATCCATCCCATTTATCCACACAGCTAGAGTTCCCCTATCCATCCCATTTATCCACCCAGCCACAGCTCCCCTATCCATCCCATTTATCCACACAGCTAGAGTTCCCCTATCCATCCCATTTATCCACACAGCTAGAGTTCCCCTATCCATCCCATTTATCCACACAGCTAGAGTTCTCCTATCCATCCCATTTATCCACCCAGCCACAGCTCCCCTATCCATCCCATTTATCCACACAGCTAGAGTTCCCCTATCCATCCCATTTATCCACACAGCTAGAGTTCCCCTATCCATCCCATTTATCCACACAGCTAGAGTTCTCCTATCCATCCCATTTATCCACACAGCCACAGTTCCCCTATCCATCCCATTTATCCACCCAGCCACAGTTCCCCTATCCATCCCATTTATCCACACAGCTAGAGTTCCCCTATCCATCCCATTTATCCACACAGCTAGAGTTCTCCTATCCATCCCATTTATCCACCCAGCCACAGTTCCCCTATCCATCCCATTTATCCACCCAGCCACAGTTCTCCTATCCATCCCATTTATCCACACAGCTAGAGTTCCCCTATCCATTCCATTTATCCACACAGCTAGAGTTCTCCTATCCATCCCATTTATCCACCCAGCCACAGTTCCCCTATCCATCCCATTTATCCACACAGCCACAGTTCCCCTATCCATCCCATTTATCCACACAGCTAGAGTTCCCCTATCCATCCCATTTATCCACACAGCTAGAGTTCCCCTATCCATTCCATTTATCCACACAGCTAGAGTTCTCCTATCCATCCCATTTATCCACACAGCCACAGTTCCCCTATCCATCCCATTTATCCACCCAGCCACAGTTCTCCTATCCATCCCATTTATCCACACAGCTAGAGTTCTCCTATCCATCCCATTTATCCACACAGCTAGAGTTCCCTATCCATCCCATTTATCCACACAGCTAGAGTTCCCCTATCCATTCCATTTATCCACACAGCTAGAGTTCCCCTATCCATCCCATTTATCCACCCAGCCACAGTTCCCCTATCCATCCCATTTATCCACACAGCCACAGTTCCCCTATCCATCCCATTTATCCACACAGCCACAGTTCTCCTATCCATCCCATTTATCCTCACAGCTAGAGTTCCCCTATCCATCCCATTTATCCACACAGCTAGAGTTCTCCTATCCATCCCATTTATCCACACAGCTAGAGTTCCCCTATCCATCCCATTTATCCACACAGCTAGAGTTCCCCTATCCATTCCATTTATCCACACAGCTAGAGTTCCCCTATCCATCCCATTTATCCACCCAGCCACAGTTCCCCTATCCATTCCATTTATCCACACAGCTAGAGTCCCCTATCCATCCCATTTATCCACACAGCTAGAGTTCTCCTATCCATCCCATTTATCCACACAGCCACAGTTCCCCTATCCATCCCATTTATCCACACAGCCACAGTTCTCCTATCCATCCCATTTATCCACACAGCTAGAGTTCTCCTATCCATCCCATTTATCCACACAGCTAGAGTTCCCCTATCCATCCCATTTATCCACACAGCTAGAGTTCTCCTATCCATCCCATTTATCCACACAGCCACAGTTCCCCTATCCATTCCATTTATCCACACAGCTAGAGTTCTCCTATCCATCCCATTTATCCACACAGCCACAGTTCCCCTATCCATCCCATTTATCCACCCAGCCACAGTTCCCCTATCCATCCCATTTATCCACCCAGCCACAGTTCTCCTATCCATCCCATTTATCCACACAGCTAGAGTTCTCCTATCCATCCCATTTATCCACACAGCTAGAGTTCCCCTATCCATCCCATTTATCCACACAGCTAGAGTTCCCCTATCCATCCCATTTATCCACACAGCTAGAGTTACCCTATCCATCCCATTTATCCACACAGCTAGAGTTCTCCTATCCATCCCATTTATCCACACAGCTAGAGTTCTCCTATCCATCCCATTTATCCACACAGCCACAGTTCCACTATCCATCCCATTTATCCACACAGCTAGAGTTTTCCTATCCATCCCATTTATCCACACAGCTAGAGTTCCACTATCCATCCCATTTATCCACACAGCTAGAGTTCCCCTATCCATCCCATTTATCCACACAGCCACAGTTCCCCTATCCATCCCATTTATCCACACAGCTAGAGTTCTCCTATCCATCCCATTTATCCACACAGCTAGAGTTCCCCTATCCATCCCATTTATCCACACAGCTAGAGTTCCCCTATCCATCCCATTTATCCACACAGCTAGAGTTACCCTATCCATCCCATTTATCCACACAGCTAGAGTTCTCCTATCCATCCCATTTATCCACACAGCCACAGTTCTCCTATCCATCCCATTTATCCACACAGCTAGAGTTCTCCTATCCATCCCATTTATCCACACAGCCACAGTTCCCCTATCCATCCCATTTATCCACACAGCTAGAGTTCCCCTATCCATCCCATTTATCCACACAGCTAGAGTTACCCTATCCATCCCATTTATCCACACAGCCACAGTTCCCCTATCCATCCCATTTATCCACACAGCCACAGTTCTCCTATCCATCCCATTTATCCACACAGCTACAGTTCCCCTATCCATCCCATTTATCCACACAGCTAGAGTTCTCCTATCCATCCCATTTATCCACACAGCTACAGTTCCCCTATCCATCCCATTTATCCACACAGCTAGAGTTCTCATATCCATCCCATTTATCCACACAGCTAGAGTTACCCTATCCATCCCATTTATCCACACAGCTAGAGTTCTCATATCCATCCCATTTATCCACACAGCTAGAGTTCCCCTATCCATCCCATTTATCCACACAGCTAGAGTTCTCATATCCATCCCATTTATCCACACAGCTAGAGTTACCCTATCCATCCCATTTATCCACACAGCTAGAGTTCTCATATCCATCCCATTTATCCACACAGCTAGAGTTCCCCTATCCATCCCATTTATCCACACAGCCACAGTTCCCCTATCCATCCCATTTATCCACACAGCTAGAGTTCCACTGAAATTAAAGTGTTTTCAAATCGACTCTCTGAAGTCCAGGTTAAACCTTTTTTTTGTATGTGTCTATACTCTGAGCCTGTTGCCGTGGAAACAAATTGTGTCTCTTACATTGCCCCTCCGTGTCCGTATTGGTCCCTCCCTGTATGCAAATTAATACAACCTTCCTTGGATCTCCCTTATGACACAAGCTGTATAAATAGACATCACACATCACACCTTCCTAGCTAGTATTTCACTCTCATCATTACAGGCTATATTTGTTATTGAGTGGTTTAAGACTGGATGCAATAGGCTACTGTCACAATATCCTCGACCTGTATTAATAAATATTATTTAATATATCCTCCAGTTTTAAAAAGTGTCAAACAGCTTCGTAGTCCTCGGTGCATTGGTTGTGTCTGAAGAAGAATTAGCATACCAAACATTTGTATTGCGAATAACCTCTAATATGTGAACCTATTGCAAGACGCATGGTTAAATGATGAAAATGTATTAAAAAAATATGCAATGGGGTATATGCATGTAATGCAAATACTCGCTTTTAAAAGGAGTGGAGTGTGAATGTACCTAAAGAGTCCTTTGTATTTATTTTGAATGAGGGCCTAGGAACAGTGGGTTAACTGCCTGTTCAGGGGCAGAACGACAGATTTGTACCTTGTCAGCTTGGGGATTTGAACTTGCAACCTTTCGGTTAATAGTCCAACGGTCTAACCACGAGGCTACTCTGCAGCCCCAGCTATGTGCCTAAAGAGTCCTTTGTATTTGAACATAATACTTGGACTCGTGCTTACAGACAGCTATGTGCCTTGACGCATCAAGTTACATTTTATTGTTAGCGATTTTTCTGGAAAATGTTCAAAGATTCAGAATGTAGTATAATGTAATAAAATAGAAAGGGATTGCATTATAACGCAGGAGTCCAATTCGTATTTAGTACATGCCTAAACAGTAACAAAGGGAAAATAACGACAAATGCTGGAAGAACAACCAAGCAGTTAACCCACTGTTCCTCGGCCTTCATGGAAAATAAGAATTTGTTCTTTAACTGACTTGCCTAGTGAAATAAAGATATAAATTGATTAGTGATAATTAAGAAATAACAGAGTCTCATCGAGGGTTGACAGACTGATATACTAGATTTACTGAACTACAACAGTATTGGGGATGCATGGGATGGACTCTGATGGAGTCACAGCACAAGAGAACCGCGGTATACGGTCTGATATACCATGGCTGTCACGCATGGTATATTAAAAGGTGACACCTTTAAAAATAGCCTTTTTACAACTTTTCCAAAGGCAGTATTATATTGTATTGTAAACTGGGTGGTTAGAGCCCTGACTGCTGTTTGCCTGACAGCTGTGGTAAATCAGACCGTACACCACGGGTACACCAAAACTTGTATTTTTTCTGCTCGGATTACGTTGGTAAGAAGTTTATAACAGCAGTAAGGTACTTCGGGGTTTGTGGAATTTTTGGTTTGTGTGTTAAGTCGTACATAAGAACAGCCCTAAGATGTGGTATATTGGCCATATACCACATCTCCTCCTGCTTTATTGCTAATGAAATACCACTGTATTATACTATATTAAACCACTGTATTATACTATATTACACTATATTATACCACTGTATTACACTATATTATACCACTGTATTATACTGCATTATACTATATTATACCACTGCATTATACTGTATTATACCACTGCATTATACTATATTAAACCACTGTATTATACTGTATTATACTATATTATACCACTGCATTATACTGTATTATACCACTGCATTATACTATAGTAAACCACTGCATTATACTATATTAAACCACTGTATTATACTGTATTATACTATATTATACCACTGCATTATACTGTATTATACCACTGCATTATACTATATTATACCACTGCATTATACTGTATTATACCACTGCATTATACTATATTAAACCACTGTATTATACTATATTATACCACTGCATTATACTATATTAAACCACTGTATTATACTGTATTATACTATATTATACCACTGTATTATACTATATTAAACCACTGTATTATGCTGTATTATACCACTGTATTATACTGTATTATACTGTATTATACTATACTATACCACTGTATTATACTACATTATACCACTGCATTATACTATATTAAACCACTGTATTATACTGTATTATACTATATTATACCACTGTATTATACTATATTAAACCACTGTATTATGTATTATACCACTGTATTATACTATATTAAAACACTGTATTATACTGTATTATACTATATTATACCACTGCATTATACTGTATTATACCACTGCATTATACTATATTAAACCACTGCATTATACTATATTAAACCACTGTATTATACTGTATTATACTATATTATACCACTGTATTATACTATATTAAACCACTGTATTATGCTGTATTATACCACTGTATTATACTGTATTATACTGTATTATACTATATTATACCACTGTATTATACTACATTATACCACTGCATTATACTATATTATACCACTGCATTATACTACATTATACCACTGCATTATACTATATTAAACCACTGTATTATACTATATTATACCACTGCATTATACTATATTATAACTCTGTATTATACTATATTATACCACTGTATTATACTATATTATTCCACTATATTATACTGTATTATACTATATTATACCACTGTATTATACTATTATACCACTATACCACTGCATTATACTATAGTATACCACTGTATTATACTATATTATACCACTGCATCATACTATATTAAACCACTGTATTATACCACTGTATTATACTATATTAAACCACTGTATTATACTGTATTATACTATATTATACCACTGTATTATACTATATTATTCCACTGTATTATACTATATTATACCACTGTATTATACTATATTAAACCACTGTATTATACTGTATTATACTAAATTATACCACTGTATTATACTATATTATACCACTGCATCATACTATATTAAACCACTGTATTATACCACTGTATTATACTATATTAAACCACTGTATTATACTGTATTATACTATATTATACCACTGTATTATACTATATTATTCCACTGTATTATACTATATTATACCACTGTATTATACTATATTATACCACTGTATTATACTATATTATTCCACTGTATTATACTACATTATACCACTGCATTATACTATATTATACCACTGCATTATACTGTATTATACAACTGCATTATACTATATTAAACCACTGTATTATACTATATTATACCACTGCATTATACTATATTATAACTCTGTATTATACTATATTATACCACTGTATTATACCATATTATTCCACTGTATTATACTGTATTATACTATATTATACCACTGTATTATACTATATTATACCACTGCATTATACTATAGTATACCACTGTATTATACTATATTATACCACTGCATCATACTATATTAAACCACTGTATTATACCACTGTATTATACTATATTAAACCACTGTATTATACTGTATTATACTATATTATACCACTGTATTATACTATATTATTCCACTGTATTATACTATATTATACCACTGTATTATACTATATTAAACCACTGTATTATACTATATTAAACCACTGTATTATACCACTGTATTATACTATATTAAACCACTGTATTATACTGTATTATACTATATTATACCACTGTATTATACTATATTATTCCACTGTATTATACTATATTATACCACTGTATTATACTATATTAAACCACTGTATTATACTGTATTATACTATATTATACCACTGTATTATACTATATTATACCACTGCATCATACTATATTAAACCACTGTATTATAACACTGTATTTTACTATATTAAACCACTGTATTATACTGTATTATACTATATTATACCACTGTATTATACTATATTATTCCACTGTATTATACTGTATTATACCACTGCATTATACTATATTATACCACTGTATTATACTATATTATACCACTGTATTATACTATATTATTCCACTATATTATACTGTATTATACTATATTATACCACTGTATTATACTGTATTATACTATATTATACGACTGTATTATACTATATTAAACCACTGTATTATGCTGTATTATACCACTGTATTATACTGTATTATACTGTATTATACTATATTATACCACTGCATTATACTGTATTATACCACTGCATTATACTATATTAAACCACTGCATTATACTATATTAAACCACTGTATTATACTGTATTATACTATATTATACCACTGTATTATACTATATTAAACCACTGTATTATGCTGTATTATACCACTGTATTATACTGTATTATACTGTATTATACTATATTATACCACTGTATTATACTACATTATACCACTGCATTATACTATATTATACCACTGCATTATACTGTATTATACCACTGCATTATACTATATTAAACCACTGTATTATACTATATTATACCACTGCATTATACTATATTATAACTCTGTATTATACTATATTATACCACTGTATTATACTATATTATTCCACTGTATTATACTGTATTATACTATATTATACCACTGTATTATACTATATTATACCACTGCATTATACTATAGTATACCACTGTATTATACTATATTATACCACTGCATCATACTATATTAAACCACTGTATTATACCACTGTATTATACTATATTAAACCACTGTATTATACTGTATTATACTATATTATACCACTGTATTATACTATATTATTCCACTGTATTATACTATATTATACCACTGTATTATACTATATTAAACCACTGTATTATACTGTATTATACTATATTATACCACTGTATTATACTATATTATACCACTGCATCATACTATATTAAACCACTGTATTATACCACTGTATTATACTATATTAAACCACTGTATTATACTATATTATACCACTGTATTATACTATATTATTCCACTGTATTATACTATATTATACCACTGTATTATACTATATTAAACCACTGTATTATACTGTATTATACTATATTATACCACTGTATTATACTATATTATACCACTGCATCATACTATATTAAACCACTGTATTATAACACTGTATTTTACTATATTAAACCACTGTATTATACTGTATTATACTATATTATACCACTGTATTATACTATATTATTCCACTGTATTATACTGTATTATACCACTGCATTATACTATATTATACCACTGTATTATACTATATTATACCACTGTATTATACTATATTATTCCACTATATTATACTGTATTATACTATATTATACCACTGTATTATACTATATTATACCACTGCATTATACTATAGTATACCACTGTATTATACTATATTATACCACTGCATCATACTATATTAAACCACTGTATTATACCACTGTATTATACTATATTAAACCACTGTATTATACTGTATTATACTATATTATACCACTGTATTATACTATATTATTCCACTGTATTATACTATATTATACCACTGTATTATACTATATTAAACCACTGTATTATACTGTATTATACTATATTATACCACTGTATTATACTATATTATACCACTACATCATACTATATTAAACCACTGTATTATACCACTGTATTATACTATATTAAACCACTGTATTATACTGTATTATACTATATTATACCACTGTATTATACTATATTATTCCACTGTATTATACTATATTATACCACTGTATTATACTATATTATTCCACTGTATTATACTATATTATACCACTGTATTATACTATATTAAACCACTGTATTATACTGTATTATACTATATTATACCACTGTATTATACTATATTATACCACTGCATCATACTATATTAAACCACTGTATTATAACACTGTATTTTTACTATATTAAACCACTGTATTATACTGTATTATACTATATTATACCACTGTATTATACTATATTATTCCACTGTATTATACTGTATTATACCACTGCATTATACTATATTATACCACTGTATTATACTATATTATACCACTGTATTATACTATATTATTCCACTATATTATACTGTATTATACTATATTATACCACTGTATTATACTATATTATACCACTGCATTATACTATAGTATACCACTGTATTATACTATATTATACCACTGCATCATACTATATTAAACCACTGTATTATACCACTGTATTATACTATATTAAACCACTGTATTATACTGTATTATACTATATTATACCACTGTATTATACTATATTATTCCACTGTATTATACTATATTATACCACTGTATTATACTATATTAAACCACTGTATTATACTGTATTATACTATATTATACCACTGTATTATACTATATTATACCACTACATCATACTATATTAAACCACTGTATTATACCACTGTATTATACTATATTAAACCACTGTATTATACTGTATTATACTATATTATACCACTGTATTATACTATATTATTCCACTGTATTATACTATATTATACCACTGTATTATACTATATTTTACCACTGCATTATACTATAGTATACCACTGTATTATACTATATTATACCACTGCATCATACTATATTAAACCACTGTATTATACCACTGTATTATACTATATTAAACCAATGTATTATACTGTATTATACTATATTATTCCACTGTATTAGACTATATTATTCCACTGTATTATACTATATTATTCCACTGTATTATACTATATTATACCACTGTATTATACTGTATTATGCCACTGTATTATTGTCACGACTTCCGCCGAAGTTGGCTCTCCTGCCCGTTCGGGCGGTGCTCGGCGGTCGTCGTCACCGTCCTATTAGCCACTACCGATCCCTTTTTCGTGTATCTGTTGGTTTTGTCTAATTGGTTTCACCTGTGTGTTGTTTAGTTAATTAGTGTCTGTATTTAATGTAGGTTGTCCCGCCCTTGTTTTGTGCGGGATTGTTTATTTTGTCATTCATTTTGTCTGTCGGTGTTTTGTGTTTCTTATTTAGTTAGTCTTTATCCTGTGTTGGATAATTTCGCCCTGTGTGTATTTGGGTTGACCGTTGTTTATTTTGTTCACCGGAGAATAAAACTTTATATCGCTATCTGCTCTCTGCGCCTGATTTCACCCACCTTGATTAGACGTGACAGAATCCCGCACCACCATGGAATCAGCAGGAGCAGCAGCGTCTCCTCTCCCATCGATGGAAGAGAGGGTCCTCCATCATACCAGCGTGCTTCACCGGATTGGTTCTGCTATGGACCAAATGATGGAGAGAATGGATCGATGGGAGAGGAGTGGCCTCCCCACCTCATCTCTACCAACCCCTCCTTCAGCACCTCCTGTTTCTGCGACCACATCTGGCTCTGGGGCTCTTCGGCTGACACTCCCACGGGAGTTTGACGGATCGGCGGCTGGGTGCCAGGGTTTCCTCCTTCAGCTGGAACTATACCTGGCTACCGTGCGTCCTGCTCCCTCTGGAGAGGAGAGCGTGTGCGCCCTCGTCTCCTGCTTGACTGGGCGAGCCCTCGAGTGTGCCAACGCAGTATGGAATGGTCCGGACTCGGCTAAGGATAATTACCCAGAGTTCACCCGCCGATTCCGAGCTGTTTTTGACCATCCACCCGAGGGTCAGGCGGCGGGTGAACGGCTGTTCCACCTGCGTCAGGAGACGAGGAGCGTACAGTTTAGTTTAGGACTTTGGCAGCAGGAGCAGGATGGAACGACAGGGCCTTGATTGATCATTTTAGATGTAGTCTCAGGGAGGACGTCCGCAGGGAGCTGGCATGTCGGGACACCACATTCACACTGGATGGACTTATCGATCTCGCTATCCGTCTCGACAACCTGCTGGCTGCTCACGGGCATTCGGATCAGTTCCTGTCGTTTCCAATCCCCAGCCCCCCTGTTCCTATCCCTATGGAATTAGGAGGTACGGCTTCCAGGGGAACCGGAGGAGGAGTGTCCTCCTGCACCAGTTGTGGTCGACGAGGGCACACGTCCGACCAGTGCTGGAGGAACTCGTCTAGGAGTCGGGAGGACAGGCGGAACACTGCTCGATCACCCCAGGTGAGTAAGCACCAAACTCATTCAGAGCTTCCTGTCGGTCATGTGTTTGTATTGATTTCTTTCCCTGGTTTTTCACCCATCTCTACAGCATAAGGCGCTAGTCGATTCAGGCGCAGCTGGGAATTTTATGGATCGTGGGCTTGCGTTAAGGCTAGGGATTCCCCTGGTGTCGTTAGATCGACCTTTCCCCGTGCACTCCTTAGATAGCCGACCATTAGGGTCAGGAGTAATTAGGGAGGCTACGGTGCTGCTGGACATGGTAACGCAGGGTGATCATAAGGAGCAGATTAGCCTGTTCCTTTTAGATTCACCTGCGTTTCCAGTGGTGTTTGGGGTTCCCTGGTTAGCTCAACACAACCCGGTGATTTTCTGGCGACAGGGGGCT
The DNA here is from genome assembly GCF_036934945.1 of Oncorhynchus masou masou. NCBI lineage: Eukaryota > Metazoa > Chordata > Actinopteri > Salmoniformes > Salmonidae > Oncorhynchus > Oncorhynchus masou. Next base: position 19,574 of record NW_027009199.1, on the reverse strand, counting down.
CTTAAGGGGTGGTCAGAGGAGTGTTCAGGAAGGTGCATAGGAGTTGCCGTTGGTGCGACTACGGTGGAGAGTCCAGACCAAGTTTCCACCGTGCGCATTCCCTCTGAATATGCCGATTTGGCTATCGCCTTCAGTAAAGGGAAGGCGACCCAATTACCACCTCATCGTCGAGAGAACTGTGCGATAAACCTTCTGGAAAACGCTGCACTTCCTAGGAGTCACGTGTATCCATTGTCCCAGGAGGAGACAGTTGCGATGGAAACATATGTTTCTGAATCGCTGGGACAGGGGTAAATTCAGCCCTCCATATCACCCGTCTCCTCAAGCTTCTTTTTTTGTGAAGAAGAAGGATGGAGGTCTGCGTCCGTGCGTTGATTATAGAGGTCTAAATTCCATCACAGTGGGGTTTAGTTAACCACTACCTCTCATCGCTACGGCAATGGAATCATTTCACGGGGCGCGATTCTTCACAAAACTGGACCTGAGGAGCGCGTATAATCTGGTACGTATCCGGGGAGGAGATGAGTGGAAAAGCGCATTTAGTACTACTTCTGGTCATTATGAGTACTGCGTCATGCCATACGGGTTGAAGAATGCTCCAGCCGTTTTCAATCCTTCGTAGATGAGATTCTCCGAGACCTGCTCGGGCAGGGAGTGGTAGTGTACATTGATGACATCTTGATCTATTCTGCCACACGCGCGGAGCATGTGTCTCTGGTGCGTAAGGTACTTGGGCGACTACTGGAGCATGACCTGTATTGCAAGGCGGAGAAATGTGAGTTTTTCAAACAGTCCGTTTCCTTCCTGGGGTATCGTATTTCCAACTCCGGGGTGGTGATGGAGGATGACCGCGTTACAGCTGTGCGTAATTGGCCGACTCCGACCACGGTGAAAGAAGTGCAGCGGTTTTTAGGGTTTGCCAATTACTACCGGAGGTTTTTCCGGGGTTTTGTCAGGTGGTTGCTCCCATCACCTCATTGCTGAAGGGAGGACCGGTGCGCTTGCGCTGGTCAGCAGAGGCGGGCAGAGCTTTCAGTAGTCTGAAGGAGCGGTTCACCAATGCGCCCGTGTTGGCGCATCCGGACCCCTCTTTAGCGTTCATAGTGGAGGTGGATGCGTCCGAGGCTGGGGTTGGAGCCGTGCTGTCCCAACGCTCGGGAGTGCCATCCAAACTCCGCCCGTGTGCTTTCTTTTCGAGCAAGCTCAGCCCAGCGGAGCGAAACTATGATGTGGGGGACCGGGAGTTGTTAGCTGTAGTCAAGGCTCTGAAGGTGTGGAGACATTGGCTTGAGGGGGCTAAATACCCTTTTCTCATCTGGACTGACCATCGTAATCTCGAGTACATCCGGGCAGCTAAGAGACTAAATCCACGTCAGGCTAGATGGGCCATGTTTTTTACTAGGTTCCAGTTTACCCTCACTTACCGGCCAGGCTCCCAAAACACTAAAGCTGACGCACTGTCTCGCCTCTATGATACCAAGGAACGGTCAGTAGAGCCAACTCCCATCATTCCACCGTCATGTCTCGTGGCACCGGTGGTATGGGAGGTGGACGCTGAGATAGAGAGGGCCTCACGGTCAGAGCCGGCTCCTCCTCACTGTCCAGTAGGGACCAAGTACGTGCCGAGGGTGCTCCGGGACAAGCTGATTCGGTGGGCTCATACTCTTCCCTCCTTGGGTCATCCTGGTATCAAGAGGACAGTGCAGAGTCTGAGAGGGAGATACTGGTGGCCCACACTGGCTAAAGACGTGAGATTTTATGTCTCCTCCTGCTCAGTGTGTGCTCAGAGCAAGGCTCCTCGGCACCTGCCTAGAGGGAAATTACAACCCCTCCCCGTTCCACAATGGCCGTGGACACATTTATTGGTGGATTTTCTTACCGACCATCCCCGTCCCGGGAAGTACTACGATCCTGGTCGTTGTGGATCGGTTTTCTAAGTCCTGTCGTCTCATTCCGTTGCCCGGTCTTCCTACGGCCCTGCAGACTGCTGAGGCTTTGTTTACCCATGTCTTCCGGCACTATGGGGTGCCTGAGGATATCGACTCTGATCGGGGTCCCCAATTCACGTCCAGAGTGTGGAGGGCATTTATGGAGAGAATGGGGGTCTCGGTTAGCTTAACCTCAGGTTTTCACCCCGAGAGCAATGGGCAGGTGGAGCGCGTTAACCAGGATGTGAGCAGGTTTCTGCGGTCCTATTGTCTGGACCGGCCTGGTGAGTAGGCAAGGTATGTTCCATGGGCCGAACTTGCCCAGAACACCTTACGCCACTCCTCTACTAACTTGTCTCCTTTTGAGTGTGTGTTAGGTTACCAGCCGGTCCTGGCTCCATGGCATCAGAGTCAGACCGAGGCTCCTGCGGTGGAGGAATGGGTACAGCGCTCCAAGGACACCTGGAAAGCCGTTCAGGACTCATTACGGTTAGCGGGAGAACGGCAGAAGAGGAGACCCGTGTTGAGACCCGCAGTGAGACCCCCGTGTTTGCACCGGGGGACAGGGTCTGGCTCACAACCCGAAACCTGTCTCTCCGCCTGCCCTGTCGGAAGCTGGGGCCGCAGTGTGTGGGGCCGTTCAAAGTCCTGAGGAGAATAAACAAGGTGTGTTATAGGTTACAACTTCCTAGGTATTATCGTATTAACCCCTCGTTTCATGTGTCTCTCCTCAGGCCGGTGGTGGCTGGTCCCCTGCAAGAAGGTGAGGTGCCTGAGGTCCCTCCTCCCCCTCTGGACATCGAGGGGCCCCCGGCGTATACAGTTCGAGGCATTCTGGATTCGAGATGCCAGGTGGGGGGCCTACAGTACCTCGTGGACTGGGAGGGGTACGGCCCGGAGGAGAGATGCTGGGTTCCGGTGAGGGATATTTTGGACCCTTCCCTCCTGAGAGATTTCCACCGCCTCCACCCGGATCGCCCAGCACCTTGTCCTCCGGGTCGTCCTCGAGGACGGTGGCGGCGGGCTGCGGGCCGCGCGTCAGGGGGGGGGGTACTGTCACGACTTCCGCCGAAGTTGGCTCTCCTGCCCGTTCGGGCAGTGCTCGGCGGTCGTCGTCACCGTCCTATTAGCCACTACTGATCCCTTTTTCGTGTATCTGTTGGTTTTGTCTAATTGGTTTCACCTGTGTGTTGTTTAGTTAATTAGTGTCTGTATTTAATGTAGGTTGTCCCGCCCTTGTTTTGTGCGGGATTGTTTATTTTGTCATTCATTTTGTCTGTCAGTGTTTTGTGTTTCTTATTTAGTTAGTCTTTATCCTGTGTTGGATAATTTCACCCTGTGTGTATTTGGGTTGACCGTTTATTTTGTTCACCGGAGAATAAAACTTGATATCGCTATCTGCTCTCTGTGCCTGATTCCACCCACCTTGATTAGACGTGACAATTATACTATATTATACTTTATTATACCACTGTATTATACTATATTATACCACTGTATTATACTATATTATACCACTGTATTATACTATATTATACCACTGCATTATATGGTATTATACCACTGTATTATACTGTATTATACCACTGTATTATACTGTATTATACCACTGTATTATACTGTATTATACCACTGTATTATACTATATTATACCACTGTATTATACTATATTATGCCACTGTATTATACTATATTATACCACTGTATTATACTGTATTATACTATATTATACCACTGTATTATACTGTATTATACCACTGTATTGTACTATATTATACCACTGCATTATATGGTATTATACTGTATTATACCACTGTATTGTACTGTATTATACCACTGTATTGTACTGTATTATACTGTATTAACTGTTTTATACTGTATTAACTGTATTGTGCTGTGTTATACTGTATTGCTGTATTACACTGTATTGTACTGTATTATACTGTGTGGTACTGTATTATACTGTATTATACTGTGTTATACTGTGTGATACTGTATTATACTGTGTTATACTGTATTGTACTGTATTATGCTGTGTTATACTGTATTATACTGTATTACACTGTATTACACTGTATTGCACTGTATTACTGTATTACACTGTATTCTACTGTATTGTACTGTGTGATACTGTATTAACTGTATTACACTGTATTATACGGTATTAACTGTATTACACTGTATTATGGCTTATTAAACTGTATTATACCACTGTATTATGCTTTAGTAAACTGTAATCTACTGTGTTATGATGTGTTGTGATTTATTTAGACATTTAGACATTAGCAATCTAAGTAACATAATTAACAAAATCCCAAAAAATCTGTCAATTTGAAGATGTCAGTTATTTTTACATGGAGTACGTCTCAATCCACTGCATCCACTGAACGCAGAGTAGGTGAACCGATGATCTCCGTTACACCTCCATCCCTAGTACCTGGTCACACCTCCATCCCTAGTACCTGGTCACACCTCCATCCCTAGTACCTGGTCACACCTCCATCCCTAGTACCTGGTCACACCTCCATCCCTAGTACCTGGTCACACCTCCATCTCTAGTACCTGGTCACACCTCCATCCCTAGTACCTGGTCACACCTCCATCTCTAGTACCTGGTCACACCTCCATCTCTAGTACCTGGTCACACCTCCATCCCTAGTACCTGGTCACACCTCCATCCCTAGTACCTGGTCACACCTCCATCTCTAGTACCTGGTCACACCTCCATTCCTAGTACCTGGTCACACCTCCATCCCTAGTACCTGGTCACACCTCCATCTCTAGTACCTGGTCACACCTCCATCCCTAGTACCTGGTCACACCTCCATCCCTAGTACCTGGTCACACCTCCATCCCTAGTACCTGGTCACACCTCTATCCCTAGTACCTGGTCACACCTCTATCCCTAGTACCTGGTCACACCTCCATCCCTAGTACCTGGTCACACCTCCATCCCTAGTGCCTGGTCACACCTCCATCCCTAGTACCTGGTCACACCTCCATCCCTAGTACCTGGTCACACCTCCATCCCTAGTACCTGGTCACACCTCCATCCCTAGTACCTGGTCACACCTCCATCCCTAGTGCCTGGTCACACCTCCATCCCTAGTACCTGGTCACACCTCCATCCCTAGTGCCTGGTCACACCTCCATCCCTAGTACCTGGTCACACCTCCATCCCTAGTACCTGGTCACACCTCCATCCCTAGTACCTGGTCACACCTCCATCCCTAGTGCCTGGTCACACCTCCATCCCTAGTACCTGGTCACACCTCCATCCCTAGTACCTGGTCACACCTCCATCCCTAGTACCTGGTCACACCTCCATCCCTAGTACCTGGTCACACCTCCATCCCTAGTACCTGGTCACACCTCCATCCCAAGTACCTGGTCACACCTCCATCCCTAGTACCTGGTCACACCTCCATCCCTAGTACCTGGTCACACCTCCATCCCTAGTACCTGGTCACACCTCCATCCCTAGTACCTGGTCACACCTCCATCCCTAGTACCTGGTCACACCTCCATCCCTAGTACCTGGTCAGACCTCCATCCCTAGTACCTGGTCACAACACCATCCCTAGTACCTGGTCACACCTCCATCTCTAGTACCTGGTCACACCTCCATCCCGAGTGTCTGCTCACACCTCCATCCCTAGTACCTGGTCACACCTCCATCCCTAGTACCTGGTCACACCTCCATCTCTAGTACCTGGTCACACCTCCATCCCGAGTGTCTGCTCACACCTCCATCCCTAGTACCTGGTCACACCTCCATCCCTCGTACCTGGTCACACCTCCATCCCTAGTACCTGGTCACACCTCCATCCCTAGTACCTGGTCACACCTCCATCCCTAGTACCTGGTCACACCTCCATCCCTAGTACCTGGTCACACCTCCATCCCTAGTACCTGGTCACACCTCCATCCCTAGTACCTGGTCACACCTCCATCCCTAGTACCTGGTCACACCTCCATCCTAGTACCTGGTCACACCTCCATCCCTAGTACCTGGTCACACCTCCATCCCTAGTGCCTGGTCACACCTCCATCCCTAGTACCTGGTCACACCTCCATCCCTAGTACCTGGTCACACCTCCATCCTAGTACCTGGTCACACCTCCATCCCTAGTACCTGGTCACACCTCCATCCCTAGTACCTGGTCACACCTCCATCCCTAGTACCTGGTCACACCTCCATCCCAAGTACCTGGTCACACCTCCATCCCTAGTACCTGGTCACACCTCCATCCCTAGTACCTGGTCACACCTCCATCCCTAGTACCTGGTCACACCTCCATCCCTAGTACCTGGTCACACCTCCATCCCTAGTACCTGGTCACACCTCCATCCCTAGTACCTGGTCACAACACCATCCCTAGTACCTGGTCACACCTCCATCTCTAGTACCTGGTCACACCTCCATCTCTAGTACCTGGTCACACCTCCATCCCGAGTGTCTGCTCACACCTCCATCCCTAGTACCTGGTCACACCTCCATCCCTAGTACCTGGTCACACCTCCATCCCTAGTACCTGGTCACACCTCCATCCCTAGTACCTGGTCACACCTCCATCCCTAGTACCTGGTCACACCTCCATCCCTAGTACCTGGTCACACCTCCATCCCTAGTACCTGGTCACACCTCCATCCCTAGTACCTGGTCACACCTCCATCCCTAGTGCCTCGTCACACCTCCATCTCTAGTACCTGGTCACACCTCCATCCCGAGTGTCTGCTCACACCTCCATCCCTAGTACCTGGTCACACCTCCATCCCTCGTACCTGGTCATACCTCCATCCCTAGTGCCTGGTCACACCTCCATCCCTAATACCTGGTCACACCTCCATCCCTAGTGCCTGGTCACACCTCCATCCCTAGTGCCTCGTCACACCTCCATCTCTAGTGCCTGGTCACACCTCCATCCCTAGTGCCTGGTCACACCTCCATCCCTAGTGCCTGGTCACACCTCCATCTCTAGTGCCTGGTCACACCTCCATCCCTAGTACCTCGTCACACCTCCATCTCTAGTGCCTGGTCACACCTTCATCCCTAGTGCCTGGTCACACCTCCATCCCTAGTGCCTCGTCACACCTCCATCCCTAGTACTTGGTCACACCTCCATCCCTAGTCACACCTCCATCTCTAGTACCTGCATTATTGTTTGCTGCATGGTCTTAAATTGTGACAAAAAAAAATCTCAGTCGCCCATTTTAATCTTTAATTATTAAATAATTAGATTTTTCCATTGTGTTAATGATGGCGTATCGATTTATTTTCTTACATTTTGAGTATACATGTTTTCAGGATGAGTGATGAGAGGAGAATCGTTCAGCCTTTCGGGTATCTCACTACACCCCCATATGCCGTGTGTTGAACTATAAAGACAGATGGATTAAAAGTACATTTACATTGTAATACTTCAGACAGCCAACTTTCCCCAATCAGATCTCAGGGCTTCTTCTGCTTGTCTACATCCATCGCTGTACGTTGCAGCTCAAACTATTTACATATTTCCACACGGCAAAAAAGTTTCATTTATTTTATTTATTTTTTTCTGCAGATTTTCCCAGTAAATGTCCACGGTGTCGATGTTCCTTTTAGTGTTCATCTGTCGACAAATGTGGGCACAATCAGAATGTGGACAAGATTAGGAAAACTGATCTTGAACCCAGGTATAAAAGGGGCTGGAGTCTTGTGTGCATCTTGTACACATTCAGACAGACAGTCTTGCAGCCAATGACTCAGAGCTATTGAAATACCCTGCTCAGCAAATTCTGTTCCACGATGTTATCAGACAGTGGTCATTCTACTGCGTAGCATGTTGTTTCCTCCACAGACCCCGGCTAGTTAGTATGTTATCAGCTGTTCACAGCGTTAAGATGCCGTTCAGTTGGACAGACAGCAAAAAAATGTGATAGAATATAATCTATACATTTTTCCATCTGCATCAATTCTCCCATTTTAACAGTCAATAGCAAACCTTTACAATACCGGATTAAAAGTTAATAAAAGTTGGGGAATTGTAAGACAAACTGTTTGTAATATGTATTAACAGGCAATTTGCAACACCCGCAATAACATCTGCTAAATATCTCTATTTGACCAATAACATTGGATTTAATTTGATTTAGGAATGTTTAAAACTCTCTGTCCCCTGGAGATGGTCACAGAGGGCAGCAGCTTCTCCTCCATGTCAGCAGTGCTCTGTCCTTAATGGTGTTGGGGAGTAGTCCTAATGATCAGTGTTGGGGAGTAGTCCTAATGATCAGTGTTGGGGAGTAGTCCTAATGAGCAGTGTTCTGTCCTTAATGGTGTTGGGGAGTAGTCCTAATGAGCAGTGCTCTGTCCTTAATGGTGTTGGGGAGTAGTCCTAATGATCAGTGTTCTGTCCTTAATGGTGTTGGGGAGTAGTCCTAATGAGCAGTGCTCTGTCCTTAATGGTGTTGGGGAGTAGTCCTAATGAGCAGTGCTCTGTCCTTAATGGTGTTGGGGAGTAGTCCTAATGAGCAGTGCTCTGTCCTTAATGGTGTTGGGGAGTAGTCCTAATGATCAGTGTTCTGTCCTTAATGGTGTTGGGGAGTAGTCCTAATGAGCAGTGCTCTGTCCTTAATGGTGTTGGGGAGTAGTCCTAATGATCAGTGTTCTGTCCTTAATGGTGTTGGGGAGTAGTCCTAATGATCAGTGTTCTGTCCTTAATGGTGTTGGGGAGTAGTCCTAATGAGCAGTGTTCTGTTCTTAATGGTGTTGGGGAGTAGTCCTAATGATCAGTGTTCTGTCCTTAATGGTGTTGGGGAGTAGTCCTAATGATCAGTGTTCTGTTCTTAATGGTGTTGGGGAGTAGTCCTAATGAGCAGTGTTCTGTTCTTAATGGTGTTGGGGAGTAGTCCTAATGAGCAGTGTTGGGGAGTAGTCCTAATGATCAGTGTTCTGTCCTTAATGGTGTTGGGGAGTAGTCCTAATGATCAGTGTTCTGTCCTTAATGGTGTTGGGGAGTAGTCCTAATGAGCAGTGCTCTGTCCTTAATGGTGTTGGGGAGTAGTCCTAAAGATCAGTGTTCTGTCCTTAATGGTGTTGGGGAGTAGTCCTAATGATCAGTGTTCTGTCCTTAATGGTGTTGGGGAGTAGTCCTAATGATCAGTGTTCTGTCCTTAATGGTGTTGGGGAGTAGTCCTAATGATCAGTGTTCTGTTTTTAATGGTGTTGGGGAGTAGTCCTAATGAGCAGTGTTCTGTTCTTAATGGTGTTGGGGAGTAGTCCTAATGATCAGTGTTCTGTCCTTAATGGTGTTGGGGAGTAGTCCTAATGATCAGTGTTCTGTTCTTAATGGTGTTGGGGAGTAGTCCTAATGAGCAGTGTTCTGTTCTTAATGGTGTTGGGGAGTAGTCCTAATGAGCAGTGTTGGGGAGTAGTCCTAATGATCAGTGTTCTGTCCTTAATGGTGTTGGGGAGTAGTCCTAATGATCAGTGTTCTGTCCTTAATGGTGTTGGGGAGTAGTCCTAATGAGCAGTGTTCTGTCCTTAATGGTGTTGGGGAGTAGTCCTAATGAGCAGTGTTCTGTCCTTAATGGTGTTGGGGAGTAGTCCTAATGATCAGTGTTCTGTCCTTAATGGTGTTGGGGAGTAGTCCTAATGAGCAGTGTTCTGTTCTTAATGGTGTTGGGGAGTAGTCCTAATGAGCAGTGTTCTGTTCTTAATGGTGTTGGGGAGTAGTCCTAATGAGCAGTGTTGGGGAGTAGTCCTAATGATCAGTGTTCTGTCCTTAATGGTGTTGGGGAGTAGTCCTAATGATCAGTGTTCTGTCCTTAATGGTGTTGGGGAGTAGTCCTAATGAGCAGTGTTCTGTCCTTAATGGTGTTGGGGAGTAGTCCTAATGAGCAGTGTTCTGTCCTTAATGGTGTTGGGGAGTAGTCCTAATGATCAGTGCTCTGTCCTTAATGGTGTTGGGGAGTAGTCCTAATGATCAGTGTTCTGTCCTTAATGGTGTTGGGGAGTAGTCCTAATGAGCAGTGTTCTGTCCTTAATGGTGTTGGGGAGTAGTCCTAATGATCAGTGTTGGGGAGTAGTCCTAATGAGCAGTGCTCTGTCCTTAATGGTGTTGGGGAGTAGTCCTAATGAGCAGTGTTCTGTCCTTAATGGTGTTGGGGAGTAGTCCTAATGATCAGTGTTGGGGAGTAGTCCTAATGAGCAGTGCTCTGTCCTTAATGGTGTTGGGGAGTAGTCCTAATGAGCAGTGGTCTGTCCTTAATGGTGTTGGGGAGTAGTCCTAATGATCAGTGTTGGGGAGTAGTCCTAATGAGCAGTGGTCTGTCCTTAATGGTGTTGGGGAGTAGTCCTAATGAGCAGTGGTCTGTCCTTAATGGTGTTGGGGAGTAGTCCTAATGAGCAGTGTTCTGTCCTTAATGGTGTTGGGGAGTAGTCCTAATGATCAGTACTCTGTCCTTAATGGTGTTGGGGAGTAGTCCTAATGAGCAGTGTTCTGTCCTTAATGGTGTTGGGGAGTAGTCCTAATGATCAGTGCTCTGTCCTTAATGGTGTTGGGGAGTAGTCCTAATGAGCAGTGCTCTGTCCTTAATGGTGTTGGGGAGTAGTCCTAATGATCAGTGTTCTGTCCTTAATGGTGTTGGGGAGTAGTCCTAATGAGCAGTGTTCTGTCCTTAATGGTGTTGGGGAGTAGTCCTAATGATCAGTGTTCTGTCCTTAATGGTGTTGGGGAGTAGTCCTAATGATCAGTGTTCTGTCCTTAATGGTGTTGGGAGTAGTCCTAATGAGCAGTGCTCTGTCCTTAATGGTGTTGGGGAGTAGTCCTAATGATCAGTGTTCTGTCCTTAATGGTGTTGGGGAGTAGTCCTAATGAGCAGTGCTCTGTCCTTAATGGTGTTGGGGAGTAGTCCTAATGATCAGTGTTCTGTCCTTAATGGTGTTGGGGAGTAGTCCTAATGATCAGTGCTCTGTCCTTAATGGTGTTGGGGAGTAGTCCTAATGATCAGTGCTCTGTCCTTAATGGTGTTGGGGAGTAGTCCTAATGAGCAGTGCTCTGTCCTTAATGGTGTTGGTGAGTAGTCCTAATGATCAGTGCTCTGTCCTTAATGGTGTTGGGGAGTAGTCCTAATGAGCAGTGCTTTGTCCTTAATGGTGTTGGGGAGTAGTCCTAATGAGCAGTGCTCTGTCCTTAATGGTGTTGGGGAGTAGTCCTTAATGGTGTATGAGTTTTCCTCTCTGCTCTCCTCTCAGTCCCCTTTCCCCACCTCCATCTCAGAGGTTCCAGTCCCAACCTCGTCTCAGACAGGTTCCAGTCCCCACCTCCATCTCAGAGGTTCCAGTCCCCACCTCCATCTCAGATAGGTTCCAGTCCCAACCTCCATCTCAGAGCGGTCCCAGTCCCCACCTCCATCTCAGATAGGTTCCAAACCCCACATCCACCTCAGAAAGGTTCCAGTCCCCACCTCCATCTCAGAGAGGTTCCAAACCCCACCTCCACCTCAGAAAGGTTCCAGTCCCCACCTCCATCTCATATAGGTTCCAAACCCCACCTCCACCTCAGAAAGGTTCCAGTCCCAATCTCCACCTCAGAAAGGTTCCAGTCTCCACCTCCATCTCAGAGGTTCCAGTCCCCACCTCCATCTCAGATAGGTTCCAGTCCCAACCTCCATCTCAGAGCAGTTCCAGTCCCCACCTCCATCTCAGATAGGTTCCAAACCCCACCTCCACCTCAGAAAGGTTCCAGTCCCCACCTCCATCTCAGAGAGGTTCCAGTCCACACCTCCATCTCAGAGAGGTTCCAGTCCCCACCTCCATCTCAGAGAGGTCCCAATCTCAGTGTATTTCTCATCATCTGGTTGGTTCTTGGTTCTTGGGATATATGTGTTTTAGATGTTCTAGGTGTTCTAGAATACTGATTTCTAAGTGTTCTAGGTTTTCTAGGTGTTCTAGGTGTTCTATGTGTTCTAGAATACGTGGTTCTAAGTGTTTTAGGTGTTTTAGGTGTTCTAGACTCCTGGGTTCTATGTGTTCTAGGTGTTCTAGGTATGCTAGGTGTTCTAGGTTTTCTAGGTGTTCTATGTGTTCTAGAATACTGTGTTATAAGTGTTTTAGGTGTTTAAGGTGTTCTATGTGTTCTGGGTGTTCTAGGAATTCTAGGTGTTCTAGAATACTGGGATCAAAGTGTTTTAGTTTTTTTAGGTGTATTAGATGTTCTAGGGTAATGTGTTCTAGGTGTTTTAGAATACTGGTTTCTAGGTATTACCTGCAACACCCTGCAGCATTACCAGGCCTGATGCTTTATAAACAGTCAGACATTATCCTTGTCATTCCTGTGATATAACAAAACAAACCTCAGACCCTCCCCCTCTCTGTGTAAGGGAGGAGACAGAACGAACACCTGTGATTTATATTCAGCCATCCAGGCATTTCAGACCCGTTCACCAGCCATGGGCGTGATGCTGCAGTCCCGTACACACAGATGCAGGTGTAACCTAAGATCAATCAATGAGGGCATAGATTTAAGAGCTACAGGGTCTAACTCACGATGATGAGGGCATAGCTTTAAGAGCTACAGGGTCTCACTCACGATGATGAGGGCATAGCTTTAAGAGCTGCAGGGTCTCAATCACGATGATGAGGGCATAGCTTTAAGAGCTACAGGGTCTCACTCACGATGATGAGGGCATAGCTTTAAGAGCTGCAGGGTCTCACTCACGATGATGAGGGCATAGCTTTAACCTCTAGCGTCGAGCAATCCCGTATCCGGGAGCGTAATCATAGCCTCAAGCTCATTAGCATAACGCAACGTTAACTATTCATGAAAATCGCAAATTAAATTAAATAAACATATTGCCTCACAAGCTTAGCCTTTTGTTAACAACACTATCATCTCAGATTTTCAAAATATGCTTTTCAACCATAGCTACACAAGCATTTGTGTAAGAGTATTGATATCTAGCATAGCATTAAGCCTAGCATTCAGCAGGCAACATTTTCACAAAAACAAGAAAAGCATTCAAATAAAATCATTTAACTTTGAAGAACCTCGGATGTTTTCACTCTCAGTTAGATAGCAAATGTTCAGTTTTCCAAAAAGATTATTTGTGTCGGAGAAATTGCTCCGTTTTGTTCATCACGTTTGGCTAAGAAAAACAAAACGAAAATTCAGTCATTACAATGCTGAACTTTTTTCCAAATTAACTCCATAATATCGACAGAAACATGGCAAACGATGTTTAGAATCAATCCTCAAGGTGTTTTTCACATATCTGTTCGATGATAAATCATTCGTGGCAGTTGTGTTTCTCCTCTGAACCAAATGGGAAAGTGGACGCTGCGCAATAATTTCGACGGAGGACACCAAGCACCTGGTAAATGTAGTCTCTTATGGTCAATATTCCAATGATATGCCTACAAATACGTCACAATGCTGCAGACACCTTGGGGAAACGACAGAAAGTGTAGGCTCATTCCTGGCGCATTCACAGCCATATAAGGAGACATTGGAACACAGCGCATTCAAAATCTGGGGCATTTCCTGTATGAAATTTCATCTTGGTTTCGCCTGTAGCATTAGTTCTGTGGCACTCACAGACAATATCTAGTGTTTTCTTTCCAAAGCTGTCAATTATATGCATAGTCGAGCATCTTTTCGTGACAAAATATCTTGTTTAAAACGGGAACGTTTTTTTATCTAAAAATTACAAAGGCGCCCCCTATATCAAAGAAGTTAAGAGCTGCATGGTCTCACTCATGATGATGAGGGCATAGCTTTAAGAGCTACATGGTCTCAGTCACGATGATGAGGGCATAGCTTTAAGAGCTACATGGTCTCAGTCACGATGATGAGGGCATAGCTTTAAGAGCTACATGGTCTCAGTCACGATGATGAGGGCATAGCTTTAAGAGCTACATGGTCTCAGTCACGATGATGAGGGCAGCAGTTTCAATAATATCATAAACCAAGTGTGGCACATAGAGACATTTATTCGTGGAGAAACATGTGGAGAAATGTTCTCCTGGAGAAACACATGGTGTCATTCCCTGATCTCTATCACCTGTCCTTGTGCTTGTCTACACCCCCTCCAGGTGTCGCCCATCTTCCCCACTTATCCTCTGGGTATTTACACCAGTGTTTTCTGTCAGTCTGTGCCAGTTCATCTTGTTTGTTCAAGTCAACCAATGTTTTGTCTCCGCTCCTGTTTGTCTCCTCTTTCTTTTTCTCGTCCTCCTGGTTTTTAACCCTTGCCTGTCCTGACCCTGTACCCGCCCACATGACCACTCTTCCTGTCCCTGACCCCTGCTTGCCTTGACCTTTTGTTTGTCTGCCGCTTTTATCACAATAAACATGATGATATCATGGAGAAACACTTGGAGAATTTTCTTCCTGGAGAAACTCTTGGAGAATTTTCTTCATGGAGAAACACTTGGAGAATTTTCTTCCTGGAGAAACTCTTGGAGAATTTTCTTCATGGAGAAACACATGGAGAATTTTCTTCCTGGAAAAACACATGGAGAATTTTCTTCATGGAGAAACACTTGGAGAATTTTCTTCCTGGAGAAACACTTGGAGAATTTTCTTCCTGGAGAAACACATGGAGAATTTTCTTCTTCAGCCTTAAGTGTCCACTTGTGCACCTCTCTTTTAAGTGGGGCAACCAGTAGAGGTGCTTGAAGGAGGACGGTCAGTTCACTTTGGTTTGCGAAGCGGAGATCCCGGGTTGGAGGTATGTGACAAATCGAAAGGACGTGGTACTCACTATGTAACGGCGTTCTTCGTTTGTCGAAAGAAAGTCGGACCGAAATGCAGCGTGTTGGTTACTCATGTTCTTTAATGGAACAAATGACGATACACGAAATAACTTATAAATACAAAAAACAACAAAACGGAACGTGAAACCTATTACAGCCTATCTGGTGAACACTACACAGAGACAGGAACAATCACCCACGAAATACAAAGTGAAACCCTGGCTACCTAAATACAGTTCCCAATCAGAGACAACGAGAATCACCTGACTCTGATTGAGAACCGCCTCAGGCAGCCAAGCCTATACAACACCCCTACTCAGCCGCAATCCCAAATACTACAAAAAAAACCCACTATGAAATACAACAACATAAACCCATGTCACACCCTGGCCTGACCAACTAATTAACGAAAACACAAAATACTAAGACCAAGGCATGACACACTAAGCAAGCAGTGTGACATCCTTTACACAAGCTAATTTCCCAACAGCAGACAGAAAGGAAATAGTCTATGATTTAAAAAAGATTGCGAGCTCTGAATAAACTGCAAATTTTTTTGTGTCATTCTTTTGGTGTTTTTTAAAACTTTGTTTTTACAAAATGTATCCACTATCATTTATTTTAACTGACAACACCTTTTGAATGTCAGATAAGCAGTTTATACCCTCAATTCAACTTCGACCCATCTGCCTTGGTCTCTTTCTGCAATTTTGACCCAATTTTTGTGGTACCCCAAGAGGAAATGCTGGCGTTATAGAGGCAGCAAAGGGGGGAATCCTGGTGGGATCAAGGTGAAAGGAAAACCGGCCACCTCTTCCCTCCATTCTACAGTCACTTGACAATAAGATGAATGACCTCCGTTTGTAGATTTGTTTTTCAGACAACATATCCCCCATGGCTGTCCAACTCGATGGATTCTCCATTCAAAGTGTGGACAGGGCAGTAGAGTCAGGGAAATCGAGAGGGGGAGCAGTTTGCCTCTTCGTCAACAACAAATGGTGTTTTGACTCTTGCAGAGTGGTATTCCCGAACCATTGTCCAACCATCTTAAAATACCCGATAGTCATATGTCGTCCCGTCTTCCTCCCTATGGAGTTTTCAGCTGTTATCTTTACTGTTGTATACGTTCCACCTATGGACAAGTAATATAACAAGCTGGCACTTCACAAACTGCCCGAGGCAAGCAGGAAAACTTACAACCAGAGGCTTCCTTCCTCATCGCTGGCGATTTTAAATTTGTGTCATTAAGACACATGATGCTTCCATCAACACATCTCCAACGCCACTAGGGGTGATAAAGTCCTAGACAACTATCATTCTACCCACAAGTAAGCATAAAAGGCCCTCCCTCGCCCTCCATTCGGGAAAATCAGATCATAACTCCGTACACCTGCTTCCTGTTTACAAGCAGAAACTCAAAGAGAAGTACCCGTAACTCGCTCAATTGAGATATGGTCATCAGAATCAGAGATTATATTACTGCTTTGCTAGCACTGATAGAATAATATACCGAGATGCCGTTGAGAAAAACAACGCCTCTGTCATCGGCTTCATAAGGAAACGCATCCCCGCAGTGAGGGTTCGCTGCTTCCCAATCAAAAGCCCCGGATTAACACAGAGATTGGTGCTAAACTAAAGGACAGGGCTACCACACACAGGGCTATCCCAGACAACCCTGATGCTACCGCGAGGAAAGGAACAAGTGCCAGAAGTCCCGTTACGGCTACCTCTATGCAAAAGGTCAATTTAAGATTAAAGTGGTATCGCACAAGCTCCGACGCTACAGACCATTATGCATTACAAAGAAAGACCCAGCCGTGATCTGCTCAACGATGCCTCTCTACCTGACCAACTCAAGGCATGTCATGCACACTTTGACGATGTCACACCCTGACCATAGTTTGCTTTGTATGTTTCTATGTTTTGTTTGGTCAGGTGTGATCTGTGTGGTCATTCTATGTTGTATGTCTTGTTTGTCTGTTTCTGTGTTTTGGCCTGATATGGTTCTCAATCAGAGGCAGGTGTTAGTCATTGTCTCTGATTGGGAACCATATTTAGGCAGCCTGTTTTGTGTTGGGATTTGTGGGTGATTGTTTCTGTGTCTGTTTCACCACACAGGACTGGTTCGGTTTTCACATTTATTGTTTTGTATAGTTGTAGTGTTTTCCCGGTATTCGTCTTTATTAAAGATGTTTAACCCTAACCACGCTGCGTTTTGGTCCACCTCTCCTTCCCAGGAAGAAAACCATTACAGACGATAACAACACCGTACCTTGCATACCCCCACCAAACCAGAGGACTGGGTGATCTCGCTCACTGAGGCCGACCTGAGAAGGTCTTTAATCAGGTCAACACTGATGAGCTGCTGGGCCAGACGGTATGCGAATTCTCAGAGCAACAGAACAGCTGGTAGGCATATGCACAGTCATTTTCAATCCCAGTCTGTAATCCCCACATTTCAAAATGACCACCATCATTCCTGTTCCTAAGAACTCTAAGGCGTCATGCCACACTGACCACCGCCCTTTAGCACTCACATCTGTAATCATGAGGTTCTTATTAAAGAGGCTGGTTATAAACGACGTAATTTCAATTGCACTCCACACTGCCTTCACCCACCTAGATAAGAGAGATACCTACGTGAGAATACTGTTCACTGACGACAGCTCAGAGTTCAACATCATTGTCCCCTCCTAGCTTGTCACCATCCACATCAATGGGACTGCAGTGGAGAGCGTCAGGAGCTTCAGGTTCCTTGGGGTCCCAATGGACTTAAGATGGTCCACACACATACGCACAGCTGTGAAGAAGGCGTGACAGCACCTTTTCCCCCTCAGGAGGTTGAAAAAGTTCAGCATAGGCCCTCTATATCAGGTGGCTGGATTTTATGGTCCTTCGTACCACACTGCCTGATATATATTATATATAATATATTATATATATATTATATATATTATATATATATATATTATATATATATCACTTCCTGGTATTGCAGAAGCACCAGACTCCATTGCATGGCGTAACAGAAGGTTACAGAAGGTATATATATAGGGCTGTTCACATCACCTTCTGTTACGCCATGCAATGGAGTCTGGTGCTTCTGCAATACCAGGAAGTGATGCAGCCAGTCAAGATGCTCTCAATGGTACAGCTGTAGAACTTTTTGAGGAAATGAGGGCCTATGACAAACTTTTTTCAACCTTCTGAGGGGGAAGAGGCGTCTGTCGAGCCTTCTTCTCGACTGTGCAAGTTTGTTAGGACCATTTTAAGTCTTTAGTGATTCTACTCTCCTCTCCTCTCCCCTCATCTCTCTCTCCTCACCTCCCCAGTCCTCACTCATTTCCTCTCCCCTCCTCACTTCTCCCACCATCTCCTCTCCCTCTCACTCTCTCTGCTTGGATATTGGACAGAGGAGATTGGATAGGCTTTGCTTCATATCTTTTATGCATGCTCAGATTCTTAAACACACCACATAAAATGACTTGACACATAATCAAACAGTCTTGCTGTGGATCCCTGATGAGTTAGATCAGCATGCAGCATCAGCAGAATGGGAACAAAGACAGGATTCCTTTACAGGAATGGAAGTGTGTTGTTCGCCTAAAGGACATTCCAAGTGTATGTCGAATTGAATTGAATTAAATTGAAAAAACAAACATTCATCAAGCAAGATGCATTGGAGCCCAGAGGATACCACTTCAAAGCATTCATTCAAATACTTATTTACAAGTGTTTCTGGCTGGTAAAACAACTAACTCACTAAATGACAGAAAACATGGGCCCTCTACACCAGGTGGGGGAAACACACTCATTTCTTCAGAATCTGCGAGTGCAGGTCTCTAAGACGTGAAAAGGTTAAAGGACACCATGGTGAAAGAAGTCTCCAATCACTCAAAAAATAATGCATAAATAAATCACGGTGGTCTTAACCATGTGCTAAATTATCTTTAATTAATCTTTTCCTCTTCAGTTTAATTTAATCCAGAGGAGGGGTTAATGGGATCACACTTAAGGAATTCATTATAGATCACACCTGGTGTTGCCTCTGATAAAGCATTCGCGTTATAAACATCATTTACTTTGACTGACATAACCTTTATTGTGTTTCTGTGTTGCAATGTGAGGGTCGGGTCTCTTTAGTTTCAAGCCTCCACAACATATACTATTTCTCTTTATTGTGTTTATGTGTTGCAATGTGAGGGTTGGGGCTCTTTAGTTTTAAGCCTCCACAACATATACTATTTTTCTCTTTATTGTGTTTCTGTGTTGCAATGTGAGGGTCGGGTCTCTTTAGTTTCATACTATTTCTCTTTATCTGTCAACATTCTCTTATCTGTCAACATGGTCTCATGGGACTACCAGTAGACTACCAGTAGACTACCAGTAGACTCACCAGTAGACTACCAGTAGACTACCAGTAGACTACCAGTAAACTCACCAGTAGACTCAGTAGACTAGTACTACCAGTAGACTCACTAGACTACCAGTAGACTACCAGTAGACTACCAGTAGACTCACTACAGTAGACTCACAGACTACCAGTAGACTCACCAGTAGACTCCCAGTAGACTCCCCAGTAGACTCACCAGTAGACTACCAGTAGACTCACCAGTAGACTCACCAGTCGACTCACCAGTAGACTACCAGTAGACTCACCAGTAGACTACCAGTAGACTACCAGTAGACTACCAGTAGACTCACTAGACTACCAGTAGACTACCAGTAGACTACCAGTAGACTCACCAGTAGACTCACCAGTAGACTACCAGTAGACTCACCAGCAGACTACCAGTAGACTCACCAGTAGACTACTCACCAGTAGACTACCAGTAGACTCCCAGTAGACTACCAGTAGACTCACCAGTAGACTACCAGTAGACTACCAGTAGACTACCAGACTAGACTAC
>NW_027009198.1:32500-51451 GCF_036934945.1 Oncorhynchus masou masou | reverse complement strand
CAGTTATTTTTAGAGAAAATACATCTACAGGAGAAAGAGAACAGTTATTTTTAGAGAAAATACATCTACAGGGAGAAAGAGAACAGTTATTTTTAGAGAAAATACATCTACAGGAGAAAGAGAACAGGGTATTTCAGAAAAGACATCTACAGGATAAAGAGACCAGGTTATTTCAGAAACTACATCTACAAGGAGAAAGGAGGGTGGACATATTTGTGATATTTTGTGCTTCAATGAATACTATGTATTTAATGTTTTGAAACCGACAAGGCACTTGCTGCTGACGCAATCATTAAGTAAACCCTGATCACGTGTCGTGGTCCGAATCAACTCAGTTGCTTATCCATTGTTTACCTCTGACTTATACTTTTGGCATTTTCTCTTGTCAGATTTACACTATATAACTAGTAGACAATGTCAATGACCATGCTGTAGATAGACAGGAAGAACACCGTAGCCAATAGTAGCATGTATAGATTCAGTGATTTTAGCATTGCCTTTACTGAACACATTCTAATTTCCAAGTATAGTGTTAGAAACGTATCTATTTACTGTTCATGTGTCCTGATATTCTATCAACGTTCTGCTTTCCTACAAAATACACTGTAGTATCACGTACATGAAAATATTAAGTTGATTACATCTTCAAAATAAATACTAAATTAATTATTATAACAAATTAGTAACATCCTTTTAAATTCACTAAATATTTTACAGTAAAATACTTTACATTGGAAATCCAAACTCAACTGTCTGATAGTACTAGTGACGAGCCGTCATTGAGCCACACCTGTTGAGCTAAAAAACAAATAATGTGTTGCCTATTTTGCATGTTATTTCAGCATCAATACGTGTCAGATGTCAGTTTGCAAATTATATTTAAAAATTTTTAATAATACATTGAGTTAATAAAGCTGAATACAAACATGGTCTATTTTTTGATTTCTTGAGTAAAGCAGCTTCAATATGCAGGTGTTTCAGCCCAGCTCAGTGCTTTCTGTGGTGGTGGGACGGCCAGCGGAGGTTTGGTAATGTTCTCTAGTTGCGAAGTGATTGGTTCAGTGTTCTGTCACTCATGGGGACACTACGTCACCGCAAAATCTACGGGGAGACTGATGACAATGATGACAATATTTGATGACATGATTTGCCAAAAAAGGAGCGACACCTTCCTGTTCAAGTGAGTACAGCACCACAAGGTGAGTCCAAAAATGTAGTGTATGCTGCTGTATAAATGATGTAATATGCCAGGGAGATATGTATACTGTAGCTAAGAAAGTAATGCTAAGTGTATGTTGTGTAGTAAGCTGTTAGTAGCTCATGTGCCTCACCCTAATAATTTTGTCTCTTTTCCCCTCATAATTTAGTCCACTGTTCTGACTTGGTGGTGCACAGCCTGTTTTAGAGAAATGTAATCAACAAACATTGTAAGAGCTTTCATTGTCTGTTTATGGGCCCCTTTATTTATCCTATGGTTCTGACTTGGTGTACAGGGAGAGCATTGTAAGAACGGCCCATGTTCTGAATTCTGTCACTGTACATTTCAGAAGTGCTGAACAAATAGTTATATTGACTACGTCCATCCTAAATCGCTCATCAATGTCTTAATCAAAATTATTGATTCTTATCCGCTTGTAGTCCCTTTATGCCATAGTTTGTACGTATCAAATGTCAGTAAAAACCACATTTGTTTAACCCTTGTGTGGTGTTCATGTTTTTGTTATTCACCCAATGTTCGCGGGTCTAATGGACCAACAACATTATTGGGTTTTTAAAACAATACAGCTATAACAATTTACTTAAAAAATATAAAGTAGATGATGACTTATATCAATACATGGTTAATATTTGCCATTTACCTGCTAGATCACATTTATCAATAAAAGCGCTATTTGTTTTTTTTTATAATCAAGACACGGGTGTAATAAATCTGTCATGTCTTGTTATGTCTGTTCCTGTCCTTTCTCTTCACTCTGTCTCTCTCTGCTGGTCTTTTTAGGTTGCCTTCTCTGTCTCTCATTCTTCAGCTGTTCTACATCTCCCCTAACTAGCTCATTCACTCTTTCTCACCTGTTCTCTCTTCCCCCTCTGATTAGGTCTCTATTTCTCTCTCTGTTCCTGCTACTTTCAGTGTCTGATTCTTGTTTGTGTTTTTTGATGCCAGAAGCAAGCTGTCGTCTCGTTTGCTTCCACCTTGTCCTATCCTGTCGGAGTCTGCCTGGCAGGTGCATCCTGCACTATACTACGTTCTTTTTGTTCCATTGTCAACGTTGGAAGAGGATTTATGCCATTCCTGTTTTTCATTAAAGAACTCTGTTTTCTGTTAAAACCGCTTTTGGGTCTTCACTCAAGTACATAACAGAAGAATCAGACCAAGAATGGACCCAGCGGCTCCGGACCCTTTTCACTCCGCCGTCGAGATCCAGGGAGCGATGCTAGGCAGACACGAGGAGGAATTGTCTGCTGCTCGACATGCCGTTGAGACCCTGGCCGTCCAAGTCTCCGACCTCACAAGACAGGTTCACCAACTCCACCTCGATCCACCGCCCACTTCCAGGGTTTCCGAGTCTCCGGAGCCCAGGATCAACAACCCGCCCTGTTACTCTGGGGAGCCCACTGAGTGCCGCTCATTCCTCACTCAGTGTGATGTGGTGTTCTCTCTCCAGCCCAACACTTACTCCAGGAGCGCAGCCCGCATCGCCTACGCCATTTCTCCTTACGGACGGGCGTGAGTGGGGCACGGCAATCTGGGAGGCGAGGGCTAAGTGTATTAACCAGTTTCAGGACTTTAAGGAGGAGATGATACGGGTTTTTGACCGTTCTGTTTTTGGGGAGGAGGCTTCCAGGGCCCTGTCTTCCCTATGTCAGGGGAATCGATCCATAACGGATTATTCTATTGAGTTTCGCACTCTCGCTGCCTCTAGTGACTGGAACGAGCCGGCTTTGCTCGCTCGTTTTCTGGAGGGTCTCCTCGTCGAGGTTAAGGATGAGATCCTCTCCCGGGAGGTTCCTTCCAGTCTGGACTCCTTAATAGCTCTCGCTATTCGCATAGAGCGACGGTTTGATCTTCGTCGCCGAGCTCGTGGAAAGGAGCTCGCGTTCTCCGTTGCTCCCCTCTCCACATCACTGCCACCTGCCGCATCACTGCCACCTCCTCCGCCGGCTCGGATGCTGAGCCTATGCAGCTGGGGGTATCCGCATCTCGGCCAAGGAGAAGGAACGGAGAATCACCAATCGCCTCTGTCTCTACTGCGGCTCCGCTGGTCATTTTGTCACCTCATGTCCAGTAAAAGCCAGAGCTCATCAGTAAGGGGAGGGCTACTGGTGAGCGCAACTACTCAGGCCTCTCCTTCTGGATCACGCACTACCTTTCCGGTCCATCTCCGCTGGCCCGGTTCATCTGCTTCCTGCAGTGCCTTGATAGACTCTGGGGCGGAGGGCTGTTTTATGGACGAGACCTGGGCTCGGGAACATGACATTCCTCTCAGACAGTTAGGGGAGCCCACGGCCTTGTTCGCTTTAGATGGTAGTTCTCTCCCCAAGATTCAGCGTGAGACGCTGCCTTTAACCCTTACTGTCTCTGGTAATCATAGCGAAACCATTTCTTTTTTAATTTTTCGTTCACCTTTTACACCTGTTGTTTTGGGTCATCCCTGGCTAGTGCGCCATAACCCTTCTATTAATTGGTCTAGTAATACTATCCTATCCTGGAATGTTTCTTGTCATGTGACCTGTTTAATGTCTGCTATCCCTCCTGTTTCCTCTGTCTCTTCTTCACAGGAGGAGCCTGGCGATTTGACAGGGGTGCCGGAGGAGTATCACGATCTGCGCACAGTGTTCAGTCGTTCCAAGGCCACTTCTCTCCCTCCACACCGGTCGTATGACTGTAGTATTGATCTCCTTCCGGGAACTACTCCCCCGGGGTAGATTATACTCTCTGTCGGCTCCCGAACGTAAGGCTCTCGAGGATTATTTGTCGGTTTCGCTCGACGCCGGTACCATAGTCTCCTCCTCCTCTCCCGCCGGAGCGGGGTTTTTTTTTGTTCAGAAGAAGGACGGGTCCCTGCGCCCATGCGTGGATTATCGAGGGCTGAATGACATAACAGTTAAGAATCGTTATCCGCTTCCTCTTATGTCTTCAGCCTTCGAGATCCTGCAGGGAGCCAGGTTTTCACCAAATTGGACCTTCGTAACGCCTACCATCTCGTGCGCATCAGGGAGGGGGACGAGTGGAAGACGGCGTTTAACACTCCGTTAGGGCACTTTGAATACCGGGTTCTTCCTTTCGGCCTCGTTAACGCTCCAGCTGTCTTTCAGGCACTAGTTAACGACGTCCTGAGAGACATGCTGAACATTTTTGTTTTCGTTTACATGGACGATATCCTGATTTTTTCACCGTCTCTCTCGATTCATGTTCAGCACGTGCGACGCGTCCTCCAGCGCCTTTTGGAGAACTGTCTTTATGTGAAGGCTGAGAAGTGCACTTTTCATGCCGCCTCTGTCCCTTTTCTGGGTTCCGTTATTTCCGCTGAGGGCATTAAGATGGATCCCGCTAAGGTCCAGGCTGTCATTGATTGGCCCGTTCCTAAGTCACGCGTCGAGCTGCAGCGCTTTCTGGGCTTCGCTAATTTCTATCGTCGTTTCATCCGTAATTTCGGTCAGGTGGCAGCTCCCCTCACAGCCCTTACTTCTGTTAAGACGTGCTTTAAGTGGTCCGTTTCCGCCCAGGGAGCTTTTGATCTTCTTAAGAATCATTTTACATCCGCACCTATTCTTGTTACACCTGACATCTCTAGTCAGTTTGTTGTTGAGGTTGACGCGTCAGAGGTGGGCGTGGGAGCCATTCTTTCTCAGCGCTCTCTCTCTGACGGCAAGGTCCATCCTTGCGCGTTTTTCTCTCATCGCTTATCGCCGTCAGAACGTAACTATGATGTTGGTAATGTCGCAAACTGCTCGCCATCCGCTTAGCCCTAGGCGAATGGCGACAGTGGTTGGAGGGGGCGACCGTTCCTTTGTTGTTTGGACTGACCATAGGAACCTTGAGTACATCCGTTCAGCCAAACGACTTAATGCGCGTCAGGCTCGTTGGGCTCTGTTTTTCGCTCGTTTCGAGTTCGTTATTTCTTATCGTCCGGGCTCAAAAACACCAAGCCTGATGCTTTATCTCGTCTCTTCAGTTCTTCTGAGGTCTCCACCGACCCCGAGGGGATTCTCCCTGAAGGGCGTGTTGTCGGGTTGACTGTCTGGGGAATTGAGAGGCAGGTAAAGCAAGCACTCGCTCACACTCCGTCGCCGCGAGCTTGTCCTAGGAACCTTCTGTTCGTTCCCGTTCCTACTCGTCCGGCCGTTCTTCAGTGGGCCCACTCTGCCAAGTTAGCCGGCCACCCCGGCGTTCGGGTACGCTCGCTTCCATTCGCCAGCGTTTCTGGTGGCCCACTCGGAACGTGACGCGCGTCGATTTGTCGCCGCTTGTTCGGTCTGCGCGCAGACTAAATCTGGGAACTCTCCTCCTGCCGGCCGTCTCAGACCGCTTCCCATTCCCTCTCTCGACCGTGGTCTCACATCGCTTTAGATTTCATCACCGGACTGCCTTCATCAGCGGGGAAGACAGTTATTCTTACGGTTGTTGATAGATTCTCTAAGGCGGCTCATTTCATTCCTCTCGCTAAGCTCCCTTCTGCTAAGGAGACGGCTCAGATCATTATCGAGAATGTTTTCCGAATTCATGGCCTTCCGTCTGACGTCGTTTCCGACAGAGGCCCGCAGTTCACGTCTCAATTTTGGAGGGAGTTTTGCCGTTTGATTGGGGCTTCCGTCAGTCTCTCGTCCGGCTTTCATCCCCAGTCTAACGGTCAAGCCGAACGGGCCAATCAGACTGTTGGTCGCATTTTACGCAGTCTTTCTTTTCGTAACCCTGCGTCTTGGTCAGAACAGCTCCCCTGGGCAGAGTACGCCCACAACTCGCTTCCCTCGTCTGCTACCTGCTATCTCCTTTTCAGAGTAGCCTCGGGTACCAGCCTCCGCTGTTCTCATCTCAGCTCGCCGAGTCCTGCGTCCCCTCCGCTCAGGCTTTTGTCCAGCGTTGCGAGCGCACCTGGAAGGGGGTCAGGTCGGCACTTTGCCGTAATAGGGCGCAGACTGTGAGGGCCGCTAATAAGCGTAGGACCAAGAGTCCTAGATATTGTTGCGGTCAGAGAGTATGGCTCTCCACTCAGAACCTTCCCCTTAAGACAGCTTCTCGCAAGTTGGCCCCGCGGTTCATTGGTCCGTTCCGTATTTCCCAGGTCATTAATCCTGTCGCAGTGCGACTTCTTCTCCCGCGCTATCTTCGTCGCGTTCACCCGGTCTTCCATGTCTCCTGTGTTAAGCCCGTTCTTCGCGCCCCGCTCGTCCCTCCCCCCCATCCTTGTCGAGGGCGCACCCATCTACAGGGTTCGTAAGATTTTGGACATGCGCCCTCGGGGCCGTGGTCATCAGTACCTAGTGGATTGGGAGGGGTACGGTCCTGAGGAGAGGAGTTGGGTTCCCTCTCGGGACGTGCTGGACCGTTCGCTGATCGATGATTTCCTCCGTTGCCGCCAGGTTTCCTCCTCGAGTGCGCCAGGAGGCGCTCGGTGAGTGGGGGGGGGTACTGTCATGTCTTGTTATGTCTGTTCCTGTCCTTTCTCTTCACTCTGTCTCTCTCTGCTGGTCTTTTTAGGTTGCCTTCTCTGTCTCTCATTCTTCAGCTGTTCTACATCTCCCCTAACTAGCTCATTCACTCTTTCTCACCTGTTCTCTCTTCCCCCTCTGATTAGGTCTCTATTTCTCTCTCTGTTCCTGCTACTTTCAGTGTCTGATTCTTGTTTGTGTTTTTTGATGCCAGAAGCAAGCTGTCGTCTCGTTTGCTTCCACCTTGTCCTATCCTGTCGGAGTCTGCCTGGCAGGTGCATCCTGCACTATACTACGTTCTTTTTGTTCCATTGTCAACGTTGGAAGAGCATTTATGCCATTCCTGTTTTTCATTAAAGAACTCTGTTTTCTGTTAAAACCGCTTTTGGGTCTTCACTCAAGTACATAACAAAATCATGTTTATCTTGAACAAATATAAATTAAATAAGTTTTTCATCACTATTGATATTTATTGCTTTGAACGGAACAAATTGGAAGGACACATTTTACAGTATTCATTTTATGGGAATGATGAGCCCCATTGAACACAAATTAAGTCCGGTCTACACACCTCACAGAGTTTAACTGTGTATTGCAAATGTATTTCTTGCAAGTGATGCATGTGTACAGTGTCTTCCTTTCCTTCTTGGGTCCACACACATCACATCAGCTCTTCTTGTTGCTTTCGGGCTGCAGTCTAGAATGAAGAAAACACTGAGTTCAGGAACTTTACTAACATCTCACTCACATATATAGTTACAGCAGGACAAAGGTATGAGAGTCAGACATGCACACATGCAACTACATCACTCACATTCACTTCCTGTATTGGAGTTGTTGGTTCTCTGGGTCGGGCGGATGGGGCACCAGCATCCTCCTCCTGAATCCTCCTCACGATGGCTGCAGAAGACGGGGTCTTTGGGATGTGACGCCTCCTCTGGATTTGAGGTCTTACCAATGCCTTACCCAGCTCCTCGAGAAAGATCCATCTCCTCTGGATTTGAGGTCTTACCAATGACTTACCCAGCTCCTCGAGAAAGATCCATCTCCTCTGGATTTGAGGTCTTACCAATGCCTTACCCAGCTCCACGAGAAAGAGCCATGTCCTCTGGATTTGAGGTCTTACCAATGCCTTACCCAGCTCCACGAGAAAGAGCCATGTCCTCTGGATTTGAGGTCTTACCAATGCCTTACCCAGCTCCTCGAGAAAGATCCATCTCCTCTGGATTTGAGGTCTTACCAATGCCTTACCCAGCTCCACGAGAAAGAGCCATGTCCTCTGGATTTGAGGTCTTACCAATGCCTTACCCAGCTCCACGAGAAAGAGCCATGTCCTCTGGATTTGAGGTCTTACCAATGCCTTACCCAGCTCCTCGAGAAAGAGCCATCTCCTCTGGATTTGAGGTCTTACCAATGACTTGCCCAGCTCCTCGAGAAAGAGCCATCTCCTCTGGATTTGAGGTCTTACCAATGACTTGCCCAGCTCCTCGAGAAAGAGTTGTCTCCTCTGGATTTGAGGTCTTACCAATGCCTTACCCAGCTCCTCGAGAAAGATCCATCTCCTCTGGATTTGAGGTCTTACCAATGCCTTACCCAGCTCCTCGAGAAAGAGCCATCTCCTCTGGCTTTGAGGTCTTACCAATGACTTGCCCAGCTCCTCGAGAAAGAGTTGTCTCCTCTGGATTTGAGGTCTTACCAATGCCTTACCTAGCTCCTCGAGAAAGAGCCATCTCCTCTAGAGCTTCCCTCTGTTCCAATTTGGGTTCAACACCATCCAGATGACTAACGCGTTGTACTCTGAGATGTCCGACATGTTGAAGAATATCACAAGTGTCCAGCGTAGGGTTCTTCTTTCGCAGCTGTAGCCAGTCACCAGTTTGTCTAAATTCTCCACCCCTCCTTTTGTGGCAGTGTAATCCTTTATGATTTCTGTTTTTTGATGTTCCTGGCCATAGATTCTCCCATCCCTATGCAGCGTTCCTACGACTACCACATTTCTGCCTTTCTTTGGCATGTAGGTCAGTAGAGATGTGTCGGTTGGGAACACAAACTTAGAGGAATTGACAGGCCTGTTCAGTGTACTCAACAGCTGAGGTGGGAGCTCTGTTTTTTTTTCCGTACTGTTCCTACCATCGTCAGCTTCCTCTTGAGGAGCTCCTGTCCCAGCTTGTGCAAAGTAAAAAAGTAATCGCATGTGA
This sequence comes from Oncorhynchus masou masou, assembly GCF_036934945.1. Taxonomy (NCBI): domain Eukaryota; kingdom Metazoa; phylum Chordata; class Actinopteri; order Salmoniformes; family Salmonidae; genus Oncorhynchus; species Oncorhynchus masou. Next base: position 42,602 of record NW_027009198.1, on the reverse strand, counting down.
TATTGTGGCCATGGAGTCCCTGTGTCACGTCCAGGACAACCCACATCCCTTGGCTCTTCTCAGGGGCTCCTCCATCTGGCTTTCCTGTATACATACACACATATGATGAAGCAGCATCACAGGCAGACCAGATCTTGGTTCCATATTTTGTGGGTTTAGACGGTATGTACTGCCTGATGGGGCAGCGGACCCTAAATGGCATAAGCTGCTCGTCAACAGTAACTTTGGGCCCAGGGTTGTAAAACAGGGGAAGGTGGTCCACCCACTTGTCCCACACTGACCTGATTGCAGCTAGCTTGTCTCTCTGCACTGACCTGATTGCAGCTAGCTTGTCTCTCTGCACTGAGCTGATTACAGCTAGCTTGTCTCTCTACACTGAACAGATTGCAGCTAGCTTGTCTCTCTGCACTGACCTGATTGCAGCTAGCTTGTCTCTCTGCACTGACCTGAGTACAGCTAGCTTGTCTCTCTCCACTGACCTGATTACAGCTAGCTTGTTTCTCTGAACTGACCTGATTACAGCTAGCTTGTCTCTCTGCACTGACCTGATTATAGCTAGCTTGTCTCTCTACACTGACCAGATTACAGCTAGCTTGTCTCTCTACACTGACCTGATTACAGCTAGCTTGTCTCTCTACACTGACCTGATTACAGCTAGCTTGTCTCTCTGCACCGACCTGATTACAGCTAGCTTGTCTCTCTACACTGACCTGATTGCAGCTTGCTTGTCTCTCTACACTGACCTGATCGCAGCTAGCTTGTCTCTCTGCACTGACCTGATTGCAGCTAGCTTGTCTCTCTGCACTGACCTGATAGCAGCGAGCTTGTCTCTCTGCACTGACCTGATTGCAGCTAGCTTGTCTCTCTGCACTGACCTGAGTACAGCTAGCTTGTCTCTCTACACTGACCTGATTACAGCTAGCTTGTCTCTCTGCACTGACCTGATTGCAGCTAGCTTGTCTCTCTGCACTGACCTGAGTACAGCTAGCTTGTCTCTCTACACTGACCTGATTACAGCTAGCTTGTCTCTCTGCACTGACCTTATTACAGCTAGCTTGTCTCTCTGCACTGACCTGATTGCAGCTAGCTTGTCTCTCTGCACTGACCTGATTGCAGCTAGCTTGTCTCTCTGCACTGACCTGATTACAGCTAGCTCATCTCTCTGCACTGACCTGATTGCAGCTAGCTTGTCTCTCTGCACTGACCTTATTACAGCTAGCCTGTCTCTCTGCACTGACCTGATTGCAGCTAGCTTGTCTCTCTGCACTGACCTGATAGCAGCTAGCTTGTCTCTCTGCACTGACCTGATTACAGCTAGCTTGTCTCTCTGCACTGACCTGATTACAGCTAGCTTGTCTCTCTGCACTGACCTGATATAGCAGCGAGCTTGTCTCTCTGCACTGACCTGATAGCAGCGAGCTTGTCTCTCTGCACTGACCTGATAGCAGCTAGCTTGTCTCTCTGCACTGACCTGATAGCAGCTAGCTTGTCTCTCTGCACTGACCTGATTACAGCTAGCTTGTCTCTCTGCACTGACCTGATATAGCAGCGAGCTTGTCTCTCTGCACTGACCTGATAGCAGCTTGTTTCTGCCGCCGCTGGTGTCTCTGTTATCGAAGCGAATAATCCTGGAAATAATGAGGAAGTTTTCCAGAGACATTGTTGCGCTGAAAAGTTCTCTGCCAGTTTTTGCATCCCACAGAGATTCTGTGAATTTCCCATTGGATCTGAAAACACCAGCAAGGATGAGAACCCCAAAGTATTCGGGAAGTTTTCATTCAGGTTTAGGTAAAATAGCATTTACTTATTTAGTGACAATATATTACACAAACAGAGTTGTAATACAATCCCCATGCCCCATGTCATGTAAAAGTGCCTTGTTGTCATAAATACAATTTGACTAAAGATACCCAACATTGTTTATGTACATTCTTGACATCACATCTAGCCAGTTCTGTTAAACAGTCCTTCAGACAGAGCACATCACTGTCGCCGGTTCAGTGATAGCTGATCTACTGTTGGCTGCTATTCTGTATAGAACATTTCATCCCCATTCAACAGATGACCATATTTCATCCTAGTGATTCTGCACTCAGCCCCACGGGCGTCTTAATGTGTTCTATAAGATGGAATCCTGTAAAAGCAGGGAGTTCACAATTTACACTAGACACAAATGCGTTCTAGGGCCCTAAACAGAACACACTTTACACTAGACACAAATGCGTTCTAGGGCCCTAAACAATTCACATTTTACACTAGACACAAATGCGTTCTAGGGCCCTAAACAGAACACACTTTACACTAGACACAAATGCGTTCTAGGGCCCTAAACAATTCACATTTTACACTAGACACAAATGCGTTCTAGGGCCCTAAACAGAACACACTTTACACTAGACACAAATGCGTTCTAGGGCCCTAAACAATTCACATTTTACACGAGACCTAGCTACTTTCTAGGGTACTAACCAGTAGAAACATTCCTTTATGTCCTTTCATTGAAAACACCTAAAGGTAGAATTGATGGTGTACATAATACCTCAACTAACCGGTGCCACGCACATTGACTCTGTACCGGTACCCCCTGTATATAGCCTCCACATTCACTCTGAACTGGTACCCCCTGTATATAGCCTCCACATTGACTCTGTACCGGTACCCCCTGTATATAGCCTCCACATTGACTCTGTACCGGTACCCCCTGTATATAGCCTCCACATTGACTCTGTACCAGTACCCCCTGTATATAGCCTCCACATTGACTCTGTACCGGTACCCCCTGTATATAGCCTCCACATTGACTCTGTACCGGTACCCCCTGTATATAGTCTCCACATTGACTCTGTACCGGTACCCACTGTATATAGTCTCCACATTGACTCTGTACCGGTACCCCCTGTATATAGCCTCCACATTGACTCTGTACCGACACCCCCCTGTATATAGTCTCCACATTGACTCTGTGCCGGTACCCCCTGTATATAGCCTCCACATTGACTCTGTACCGGTACACCCTGTATATAGCCTCCACATTGACTCTGTACCGGTACCTCCTGTATATAGCCTCCACATTGACTCTGTACCGGTACCCCCTGTATATAGTCTCCACATTGACTCTGTACCGGTACCCCCTGTATATAGTCTCCACATTGACTCTGTACCGATACCCCCTGTATATAGTCTCTACATTGACTCTGTGCCGGTACCCCCTGTATATAGCCTCCACATTGACTCTGTACCGGTACCCCCTGTATATAGCCTCCACATTGACTCTGTACCGGTACCCCTGTATATATCCTCCACATTGACTCTGTACCGGTACCCCTGTATATAGCCTCCACATTGACTCTGTACCGGTACCCCTGTATATAGCCTCCACATTGACTCTGTACCGGTACCCCCTGTATATAGTCTCCACATTGACTCTGTACCGGTACCCCCTGTATATAGCCTCCACATTGACTCTGTACCGACACCCCCCTGTATATAGCCTCCACATTGACTCTGTACCGGTACCCCCTGTATATAGCCTCCACATTGACTCTGTACCATTACCCACTGTATATAGCCTCCACATTGACTCTGTACCGGTACCCCCTGTATATAGCCTCCACATTGACTCTGTACCGATACCCCCTGTATATAGCCTCCACATTGACTCTGTACCGGTACCCCCTGTATATAGCCTCCACATTGACTCTGTCCCGGTACCCCTGTATATAGTCTCTACATTGACTCTGTGCCGGTACCCCTGTATATAGCCTCCACATTGACTCTGTACCGTACCCCCTGTATATAGCCTCCACATTGACTCTGTACCGGTACCCTGTATATATCCTCCACATTGACTCTGTACCGGTACCCCTGTATATAGCCTCCACATTGACTCTGTACCGGTACCCCCTGTATATAGCCTCCACATTGACTCTGTACCGGTACCCCCTGTATATAGTCTCCACATTGACTCTGTACCGGTACCCCCTGTATATAGCCTCCACATTGACTCTGTACCGACACCCCCCTGTATATAGCCTCCACATTGACTCTGTACCGGTACCCCCTGTATATAGCCTCCACATTGACTCTGTACCGGTACCCCTGTATATAGCCTCCACATTGACTCTGTACCGGTACCCCCTGTATATAGCCTCCACATTGACTCTGTACCATTACCCACTGTATATAGCCTCCACATTGACTCTGTACCGGTACCCCTGTATATAGCCTCCACATTGACTCTGTACCGATACCCCTGTATATAGCCTCCACATTGACTCTGTACCGGTACCCCCTGTATATAGCCTCCACATTGACTCTGTCCCGGTACCCCCTGTATATAGTCTCTACATTGGCTCTGTGCCGGTACCCCTGTATATAGCCTCCACATTGACTCTGTACCGGTACCCCTGTATATAGCCTCCACATTGACTCTGTACCGGTACCCCTGTATATAGCCTCCACATTGACTCTGTACCGGTACCCCTGTATATAGCCTCCACATTGACTCTGTACCGGTACCCTTGTATATAGCCTCCACATTGACTCTGTAAAGGTACCCCTGTATATAGTCTCCACATTGACTCTGTACCGGTACCCCTGTATATAGTCTCCACATTGACTCTGTACCGGTACCCCCTGTATATAGTCTCCACATTGACTCTGTACCGGTACCCCCTGTATATAGTCTCCACATTGACTCTGTACCGGTACCACCTGTATATAGTCTACACATTGACTCTGTACCGTAATACCCTGTATATAGTCTCCACATTGACTCTGTACTGTAATACCCTGTATATAGCCTCCACTTTGACTCTGTACCGACACCACCCTGTATATATTGATATTTTTACTGCTGCTCTTTAATTACTTGTTACTTTGATCTCTTATTCTTATCCGTAATTTTTGGAAACTGCACTGTTGGATAGGGGCTCCTAAATTAAGCATTTCACTGTCAGGTCTACAGCTGTTGTATTCAGTATTTCACTGTAAGTTCTACTACGCCTGTTGTATTCAGCATTTCACTGTAAGTTCTACTACACCTGTTGTAATCAGCATTTCACTGTGAGGTCTACTACACCTGTTGTATTCAGCATTTCACTGTGAGGTCTACTACACCTGTTGTATTCAGCATTTCACTGTGAGGTCTACTACACCTGTTGTATTCAGCATTTCACTGTGAGGTCTACTACACCTGTTGTATTCAGCATTTCACTGTGAGGTCTACTACACCTGTTGTATTCAGCATTTCACTGTGAGGTCTACTACACCTGTTGTATTCAGCATTTCACTGTAAGGTCTACTACACCTGTTGTATTCAGCATTTCACTGTGAGGTCTACTACACCTGTTGTATTCAGCATTTCACTGTGAGGTCTACTACACCTGTTGTATTCAGCATTTCACTGTGAGGTCTACTACACCTGTTGTATTCAGCATTTCACTGTAAGGTCTACTACACCTGTTGTATTCAGCATTTCACTGTAAGGTCTACTACACCTGTTGTATTCAGCATTTCACTGTAAGGTCTACTACACCTGTTGTATTCAGCATTTCACTGTAAGGTCTACTACACCTGTTGTATTCAGCATTTCACTGTGAGGTCTACTGTTGTATTCAGCGCATGTGGCTAATAAAATTGGATTGGATTTGACTTAGATCAGTATGAGATCTAGTTAACGCTATGTCTTTATCCCTCATTTCCAGTCCACACTATGTCCACAGAGTTAGGGGTTTGATGAAGGAATGAGTAAGGGTTCCGGCTAGTTAAATAAAGCCCTCCCATAGAGCGATTTAGCCTCTTAAAGCAAGCAGTCCACACTATGTCCACAGAGTTAGGGGTTTGATGAAGGAATGAGTAAGGGTTCCGGCTAGTTAAATAAAGCCCTCCCATAGAGCGATTTAACCTCTTAAAGCAAGCAGTCCACACTATGTCCACAGAGTTAGGGGTTTGATGAAGGAATGAGTAAGGGTTCCGGCTAGTTAAATAAAGCCCTCCCATAGAGCGATTTAGCCTCTTAAAGCAAGCAGTCCACACTATGTCCACAGAGTTAGGGGTTTGATGAAGGAATGAGTAAGGGTTCCGGCTAGTTAAATAAAGCCCTCCCATAGAGCGATTTAGCCTCTTAAAGCAAGCAGTCCACACTATGTCCACAGAGTTAGGGGTTTGATGAAGGAATGAGTAAGGGTTCCGGCTAGTTAAATAAAGCCCTCCCATAGAGCGATTTAGCCTCTTAAAGCAAGCAGTCCACACTATGTCCACAGAGTTAGGGGTTTGATGAAGGAATGAGTAAGGGTTCCGGCTAGTTAAATAAAGCCCTCCCATAGAGCGATTTAGCCTCTTAAAGCAAGCAGTCCACACTATGTCCACAGAGTTAGGGGTTTGATGAAGGAATGAGTAAGGGTTCCGGCTAGTTAAATAAAGCCCTCCCATAGAGCGATTTAGCCTCTTAAAGCAAGCAGTCCACACTATGTCCACAGAGTTAGGGGTTTGATGAAGGAACGAGTAAGGGTTCCGGGCTAGTTAAATAAAGCCCTCCCATAGAGCGATTTAGCCTCTTAAAGCAAGCAGTCCACACTATGTCCACAGAGTTAGGGGTTTGATGAAGGAATGAGTAAGGGTTCCGGCTAGTTAAATAAAGCCTTCCCATAGAGCGATTTAGCCTCTTAAAGCAAGCAGACCACACTATGTCCACAGAGTTAGGGGTTTGATGAAGGCATGAGTAAGGGTTCTGGCTAGTTAAATAAAGCCCTCCCATAGAGCGATTTAGCCTCTTAAAGCAAGCAGAGGATAAGACAGAGGATATCTGTTAATTCCATTAGATTGTCTCCAATTGTTGTGGCTCTAAATGCAGTGATAATATTAATATTAAACAGAAGACTTACTGAAAAAAAATGATGATGATTGCAGAATCATATCCTGAAAATGATCTTTAGACATTTTTCTTTCTGTAGATAATTGTCCTTTTCTGTCATGTTTTCTCCCTCTAGTGCGTTCTGGTAACGATTCCCCCTCATCTCTCCTCCCTTCCCTTCCTCCAGGATCACACTGTGGTTTCCTCAAACCAGATGGACAGTACAGATCTATAGGACATGTTCTGTATTTCCTGCCTGGGCCTCCCACAGAGACAGAGACTGCAGACAGATATTCAGATATTTTCCCAGGGGTCTATTGACTCAAATAACTGAGAGATGAGTTTATAGATCAAATACCATCTGATTAATAACCCAAGGACTTATTGAACAAATACCAATTGATTAATAACCCAAACACTTTTCACACACACACACACACACACACACACACACACACACACACACACACACACACACACACACTTCTTCTTCTTCTCCCTGAACATTTTTTAAAATGTGTATTTCTTAAACATGACGGTAATATTTCCCCTTTTATTTCATGTGTATTTGTTCCAGGTGTCCAGAGGGGTTACAGGACAAGTGGTCTTACATACCAGTATCTTTGATAGTGGAGCACTATGGAATTAACTGCGGCTCGTTTAAATACAGGCTCTACGAAATGTCCCCACTTTATTGGCTCCCAGATAGGACCTAAGCAATCTATTAAAAACAAGAAGAAGCTATTTACTCCTCGGTGTATTGTAGACACAGATTGAATGGAGGAATCCGATACTCAGTGGACACCCTCTCTTCCCGTTGCTGAAATTGCACTCGCTCCACAAACTCTTGACTGATATTTTTTGGGGAGAGCAGCTCAAATAAATACCCTTCCTCGTTGTTCACATTCAATTAAAATACATAAGACAATAAAACATTTAAAAAACAATGGCAATTAACCTCTCAAAATCCGACTTTAATAACTCATCAATCTAGTATAAAATGTAATTTATATACATGTATGGTCAATGCAATCATCTGTTCCTTACCATTTTAATTATATAAAAAAGGAAGAAATACATATACTGGAAATGTATAAAGAATAAAACAAGACAAACCCAGGTCAAACCCAGGATAAACCCAGGATAAACCCAGGTCAAACCCAGGTCAAACCCAGGATAAACCCAGGACAAACTGTCACGCCATGATCTGTTTCACCTGTCCCTGTGAGTGTATTTATCCCTGTGTTTCCTGTCTCTCTGTACCAGTGTATTTATCCCTGTGTTTCCTGTCTCTCTGTACCAGTGTATTTATCCCTGTGTTTCCTGTCTCTCTGTATCAGTGTATTTATCCCTGTGTTTCCTGTCTCTCTGTATCAGTTTGTCTTGTATGTTAGTCAAGTCAACCAGCGTGTTTTTCATGTTCTCCGTTTGCTCTTTTTGATAGTCTTCCTGGTTTTGACCCCTTACTGATTCTGGACTACTATCCCACCTGCCTGATCATCCTGCCTGGCCTGACCTTGATTCTGCCTGGTCTGACCTTGATTCTGCCTGGCCTGACATTGATTCTGCCTGGTCTGACCTTGATTCTGCCTGGCCTGACATTGATTCTGCCTGGCCTGACCTTTGATTCTGCCTGGCCTGACCTTTGATTCTGCCTGCACTGACATTGATTCTGCCTGGCCTGACATTGATTCTGCCTGGCCTGACCTTTGATTCTGCCTGGCCTGACCTTTGATTCTGCTTGGCCTGACCTTTGACTCTGCCTGCCCTTCGGTACCTTTTGGACTCTGAACTGGTTTTGACCCTTTTGTCTGACCACAACCGTTCTCTTGCCTTACAATATTTGTTAATCCAATAAGGTAAGACTCTGTCATGCCCTGGCCTTAGTATTCTGTGTTTTCGTTATTATTTTTGTTAGGCCAGGGTGTGACATGGGGATTTATGTGGTTTGTTTTGTCTAGGGTTGTTTGTAGTTATGGGATTGTGGTTAGAGTAGTACTCTAGGTAAGTCTATGGTTGCCTAGAGTGGTTCTCAATCAGAGGCAGGTGTTTATCGTTGCCTCTGATTGGGAGCCATATTTAGGCAGCCACATTCTTTAGGGCTCTTGTGGGTGATTGTTCCTGTCTCTGTGTTTGTTGCACAAGATAGGGCTGTTTTGGTTTATTCACGTTTATTGTTTTTTGTATATTGTTCGCCTTGTGTCATGATACAAACCCGGGACAAGCTCAGGACAAACCCAGGGCCGTAGGTCAGATTCTGAGACGCTTGTCTGCTCTGTGGAACAGGTGGAGTAGACCAGTGGGTGTTAATTAAGGTTTTCAGCAATCATCTCCCATGATGGAACAGCTTCTACCCCCCCCCCAGCCATAAATCAAATGGCCACCGGACTATTTACATTGACCCCCCCCCTTTGTTTTTACACTTTGACTACACACTGTTTATTATTTAATCATAGTTACTTTACCCCTACCTACATGTACAAATTACCTCGACTAACCAGTACACCCGCACAATGACTCGGTACTGGTACCCCCTGTATATAGCCTCGTTATTATTTTATTGCGTAACATTTAAAAAAAAAAGTAGTTTACTTAGTAAATTTTTTCTTAACTATATTTATTGAACTGCAATTTAATTTTGTTTCATTTGATCACAGAGCAGCGCAAACCTGATTCGCTAAGGACACAGTCTAGTGTCTAGAGTCAACCCCCACTCCTCTAATATTGTATAGTGAAGGAAGGAGCAGAGGAGAGGGTGGGGGAAGGAGAGGAAGAGGGGTGGTCTAGTCGAATGACAGGTTTATTTTTTTTGTGAATTGAGAGTGGGAGGGAGAAAATGGGGGAGGGGTGGAAACAAAATTATGAACATGTATCCAATCACTGCTGTAAATTGCTCTGGATAAAAGTCATGTCAATGTGAACATGGAGAGAGAGAGAGACAGGAGAGAGAGAGACAGGACAGAGAGAGACAGGAGAGACAGGAGAGAGAGACAGGAGAGAGAGAGAGAGAGACAGGAGAGAGAGAGAGACAGGAGAGAGAGAGAGAGATGTATGTACTGAGCAAATGTCAAATTGGCTTTTTACCAAATTACCGTACAACAGACCATGTATTCACCCTGCACACCCTAATTGACAACCAAACAAACCAAAACAAAGGCAAAGTCTTCTCATGCTTTGTTGATTTCAAAAAAGCCTTCGACTCAATTTGGCATGAGGGTCTGCTATACAAACTGATGGAAAGTGGTGTTG